>NC_081556.1:138764629-139064629 GCF_963082655.1 Stomoxys calcitrans | reverse complement strand
GTTTGGCCATTTCTATCAACAAAACACTGTGGAATTGATTGAGAGTGACTGTAAGTGTAGATCTGTTTCTGATTTCATTAGAATCGTGTGTATCATGTATTATGTAACGGTGGATGCAACAACACATAGTTACCCAATTCTAAAAATTCTCAGATACATGAACACGACACGATCAATTGGATTGGGAATGAAATTAAAAAGATGTGTTGGTGATTTAAAAACAATCTTTCTTAAGATATCACAAACTGGATATGAAGATGTCTATGGTGTGGGATTTGGGGCAAGAATTGTTTCTTTTGGCGTCGACCCATCACAGAAAATAAACAATTCATGGAAGGGTTAACAAATATATTGAAAAAATTTTCAAATCAAAATAACATTTAAAAAAGAATTCTTTAAAAATAAGTTTTTGGCAAAATTTTCTTTAAAAATCAAATTTTGACAAAATTTTGTTTCCATGGAAATAAAATTTTGACAAAATTTTCTATAGAAATAAAATTTTGACAAAATTTTCTATAGAAATAAAATTTTGACAAAATTTTCTATAGAAATAAAATTTTGACAAAATTTTCTATAGAAATAAAATTTTGACAAAATTTTCTATAGAAATAAAATTTTGACAAAATTTTCTATAGAAATAAAATTTTGACAAAATTTTCTATAGAAATAAAATTTTGACAAAATTTTCTATAGAAATAAAATTTTGACAAAATTTTCTATAGAAATAAAATTTTGACAAAATTTTCTATAGAAATAAAATTTTGACAAAATTTTCTATAGAAATAAAATTTTGACAAAATTTTCTATAGAAATAAAATTTTGACAAAATTTTCTATAGAAATAAAATTTTGACAAAATTTTCTACAGAAATAAAATTTTGACAAAATTTTCTATATAATACGGTCCTACGGACAAAATTTTCTATAGAAATAAAATTTTGACAAAATTTTCTATAGAAATAAAATTTTGACAAAATTTTCTATAGAAATAAAATTTTGACAAAATTTTCTATAGAAATAAAATTTTGACAAAATTTTCTATAGAAATAAAATTTTGACAAAATTTTCTATAGAAATAAAATTTTGACAAAATTTTCTATAGAAATAAAATTTTGACAAAATTTTCTATAGAAATAAAATTTTGACAAAATTTTCTATAGAAATAAAATTTTGACAAAATTTTCTATAGAAATAAAATTTTGACAAAATTTTCTATAGAAATAAAATTTTGACAAAATTTTCTATAGAAATAAAATTTTGACAAAATTTTCTATAGAAATAAAATTTTGACAAAATTTTCTATAGAAATAAAATTTTGACAAAATTTTCTATAGAAATAAAATTTTGACAAAATTTTCTATAGAAATAAAATTTTGACAAAATTTTCTATAGAAATAAAATTTTGACAAAATTTTCTATAGAAATAAAATTTTGACAAAATTTTCTATAGAAATAAAATTTTGACAAAATTTTCTATAGAAATAAAATTTTGACAAAATTTTCTATAGAAATAAAATTTTGACAAAATTTTCTATAGAAATAAAATTTTGACAAAATTTTCTATAGAAATAAAATTTTGACAAAATTTTCTATAGAAATAAAATTTCTATAGAAATAAAATTTTGATAAAATTTTCTATAGAAATAAAATTTTGACAAAATTTTCTATGGAAATAAAATTTAGTCTGCTTGCGCTCTTTTATTTTTATCTTTAAAATCCTTTCGTGATCTTTCGAGCATATTCCAGATCAAGATCATTTAAATTCAATGTTTTCTTTTCAGGATGGCATAACAAAGACTTTGTAAAAGTTTAGCGAGAGTGTGTTGTTGTGACAAACACTTTGACTGGCATGGTGGATCGCGATTTCTGATACGCCATGTATCTTCACCAACACCTTTGTCAAATTCATTAAGGTACTCTACATAGCCAACGACTGTTGAGTACGGTGTAGAGCACACTTTTGTCCTGAAACAGTGCTTCATAATTTCCCTAGCCCTCCCAAACGCAGTTAGGGGGCATAAAGACTTATTTTCCACTATTCCGAAAAGAGTTTCGCAATGTTAATGTGTTTTGTTGTTCTTAGCATTGATGATCAGCTTATGTCGCAATAGTGGAAAATAAGTCTTAATGCTCTCTTACTGCGCTTGGGAGGGCTAGGGGACATATTGTCCTTTTATTTAAGGACAAAAGCGTGCTCTACAACGTACTTAATAGAGGTATGTAGAGCAAAAAATTTGGGGTCAAGTCTCAGGGGGCCGCCCCACCCCAGCGAACGATCGATTAAGGCCGATCGTCGTCCCGGGCGTCAAACTTGCTTTAATACAAACAGCATGCCTATGTCAAGGGAAGGTGGGTGGAGACTACCCTGCACGAGGTTGTACATGAAATAGAAGAATCCTTCAATCCCAAGACGTACATTTTGGCGGTATGCATTGACATCGAGGGGGCGTTTAATAATGTGCAGACCGACACATTGTTCCAACCCTTAGACCAGTACTGTGTGGACTAGGTCCTTAGAGACTAAATAAACCATATGCTAAGGAACAGGTGGATAAATTGAGGGTCCCATGACATAAATATAAGGGAGAAAGTGGCACAGGGCACTCCACAGGAAAGCATTTTATCGCCACTCCTTTGGGTGATCTCCATAAATAACCTATTACGAATGCTGACTGAGGAGGAATTTGAACCTATGTGCTATGCAGACAATGTTAAAATACTTCTTAGGGGCAAGGATCCGAACGAGCTATACAGAAGGGCCGAAAGGGTCTTGCATATGACATATGACTGGGCTAGACCTAGTGGTCTCAATGTTAACCCAGAGATGACAGAAATATGCCTGTTCACGAGGAAGACGAAGGTGGACCAATTTGACGCACCATATTTCCTCATCAAATACTCAGGAGTGATTGGATAGGAAACTTAATTGGAAGTGTCACATTCAGGAGCGTACTGAAAAGGCTCATAGATGTTGGGCACTATGTAGATAGTGCACTGGCTCTATAGGAGCGTGATAACTACTGACCAATACTAACTTATGCCTCAGTAGTTTGGAGGCCTGCTATGGACAAAAAGTGCAACATAAGGACCATACAAGGACATAAGGACCCACTTCGGCACTGGAGTCTATTCTGGATATCCAACCCAAAGGCATAAAGATTTAGTTCGAGGCAGCCACTGCAACTAAGAGACTTAAGGCGATTATAGAATGGAGAATGGATTGAGGATGGGAGCAGCTTATACCATCGCGGTATAATCAAGGCGACGATAGGAAACCTGGAAGGAAAGGAAGAGATTTCCGATCGGATACCTGAGACGCGGCACAGTCTTGGACTGACGGAACCCTAGTATTGCCATCGAGAAGATCATGCTGCACGGATGGATCAAAGCTAGGGGAAAGAGAACCCAGAGACTGAGATCTGTTGTAGACTGCCTGACAATAATACGGTCCTACAGGCGGAGATCCGGGCGATCAAGGAATGCGTAGGGTGGTGTGGAGCTAACGTGAGAACGTCGAGTGTGAACATCTCTACGGAAGCAAAATTGCCATAAGGGCAATACAACCAGGACGGTTAGGTCACGAACAGTCTTGCAGTGTAAGAAGAAGAGATTAACGCCTTCTTTGAGGATGGCGCAATCGGCATCGTTTGGTTGTCTGGCCATAACGGAGTAAGGGGGAATGAAAAGGCATACGATTTGGCAGTGAAAGCTAGAGAACTGCCATCGATAAACTTGGTTAACCCGAAGTCTTTCGGGTCTACGCTGTCCGTTTTAATGGCGTGGGCTACAAACGAAGTCGGTAAGACGGCGAGAATCCTATGGGTTTATCCGGATCGTGAGAGAAGGAGACTATTACTGAAAGGAAGTCAGAAGGAGGTCAGTATAGCTTTTGCTGTCATAACGGGACACATGGGACTACGAGCCCACTTATGCAAAATCGGTGCGGCCATCGATGGCCTCTGTAGGGCATGTGGGGAAGATGATAAGACCTTGGAGCATTTCCTATGTCATTGCCCGGCTTTCGCGGCTAACAGACAACGGTACTTAGGTGGGGACACTATACCAGACATGAACCAACTTAAGGGAGTGGTATGGGAAACAATTAAGGATTTTGAAGTAGCACGGAAGTCCTAACTTAAAATTTTCTTTTTCGAGGTGACTTTTTAGTTTTTAGAGCGCACAACAAGCCGATTACTGGCTTAGGTGTATATCTATAGTGACATGGGGCGGAATAATATCTGCACCCTCTTTTCAACCTAACCTAACGTAACCTAAGATCTATTAAGGGAAATGAAGCGGTATCTATATATGGAAACTATAACCAAATCTGAAGGGATTTCAATGGATTTTGAATGAGGTATTGTCTTCAGTGCTCTAGCCCTGCCCCGCTAGGCCCCGCCTATACCAAGACAACACCATAACATCACCGTAACAACGAGGAGTATTAGTATAGTATTTTATAAAATATCCCATATATTTGCTTTCCATTGTAAATTTCGCTGTAAAACTAATTATCTAATATTTCCAATTCCCCACACATAACGAAATTCATATTGGCTTATTTTTACTTCAAATGCATTTCAAATCGAATTTTCCTTAAATATTAAACCTCATGAAAAATCAAATTTCCATATTAATCGATTGCGAAATATTACATCAACTACGTCAATAGTTGTTAAATTCCTATTCAAAGGAGAGGCTTCGCTTGGTGCTCCGCTTTCGCATGGATTGCCTGTCTGCCTGCCATTGGAACCGAATTGTGTTTGATTGCTTTTATCTTATAGTCATATTAGAAGTCAAAGATGACTTACAATGTTTGTTTCCTCTTTTAGGCTTTCTATAACACGAAAGGCGATGAAAAAAGAAGTGTAAGGTAAAATCGTTGCCACACGATATAATAGGGTGGTGAGATGTAGGAAAATTTCTACAAAAAAAAAAAAAACAAAATTTTTTGCAACATTTTCTATTCAAACAAAAATTGAATAGTATCAAAATCTTGGACGAAAAAATGTTTAAACAAAATTTTTGTTTAAAATGAAATTTTACGAAATTCTATAAAAAAAATCCCATTTTGATAAATTTTTAGTTTTTAAAGAACTTTTTTATGAAAGTTGAATTGTTGTCAAAAACTTTTATGAAAATCAATTTTTTTTTTTGTCTAGCGTTCGAAGCCATCAATACAACTGCCAACAGATGCACAGAATCATGTGTGCCATGGAAGTAGTGTAATCGTCACAGAAAAAAAGTCTGTCATTGCACAAAGACACATGCATTGAGAAAAAGTACAGCTAATAGACAGGGTTGTCGAGCGTCATTAATGTGGTAATTGTATCATAGAAGCGTTTTCGCAATTACTACGATTCAGATACAACATACCAACGCACGGCCCTTGAAACCATCACACCTAATATGGTTGAAAAGTCTTCTAACCAAAGACGAAACACGTCCCATAGTGGTTGTTGTGAGTTGCAGTCTCTTGCTTTTCTTGAGCTACTACTAATATTCAGCAGACAATGTTTGCTATTTTCAGCAAACTTTTTTTCTATGCTCGTAGGGAAAATAAGTTTTTATGCTGTCTTACTGCGATAGAGACGGATAGGGGACATATTGAGCCCTGTTTCAGGACAAAAGCGTGCTCTACACCATACTCAATCTTCGTTGGCTATGTGGGGCACCTTAATCAATTTGACAAAGGTGTTGATGATGCAAGGCGTATCAGAAATCATGATCCCCATGCCAGTCAAAATGTTTTGAAAAACTACACAAAGTTAGGCAACTTTCGTAAGATCTTTGCCATGCTATTCTTTGAATAGAAAGCATTTAATATCATCTCGAGCTGGAAAATGTTAGAAAAATCACGAAAAAAATTTATTTTATTAACATAAGATATCAAGTTCCAATTTTCGCAAAATTTTATGAAAAAGTTTTAACAAAATTTTCACAAAAATTGAAATTTTGATAAACTTTTCTGAAAATTAAAATTTTGATTGCATTTAATATTTTAGATAAAATTTTCTATGAAAACCAAATTTTGTAAAAAATTTTTACTAACCCATTATCGACGAATGGGTACAAAAATACCCACGGAAAAGAGATGTCTTAGACAAATTTTATTTCGAGATATGAAAGAGATATCCTAATAAAATTTGGATTATCGTAAAGAGGAGGATAGAAACAAATTAAAACAAGTAAAAGCGTGATAAGTTCGGCCGGGCCGAATACCTTCCACCATGGATCGCATTTGTCGAGTTCTTTTCTCGGCATCTTTTCATGGGCAAAAAAAAGGATATAAGAATAGATTTGCTATGCTATTAGAGCGATATCAAGATATGGTCCGGTTTGGACCACAATTAAATTATATGTTGGAGACCTGTGTAAAATGTCAGCCAATTCGAATAAGAATTGCGCCCTTTGGGGGCTCAAGAAGTAAAACAGAGAGATCGATTTATATGGGAGCTGTATCGGGCTATAGACCGATTCAGACCATAATAAACACGTATGTTGATGGTCAAGAGAGGATCCGTCGTACAAAATGTCAGGCAAATCGGATAATAATTGCGACCTCTAGAGGCTCAAGAAGTCAAGATCCCAGATCGGTTTATATGGCAGCTATATCAGGTTATGAACCGATTTAAACCTTATTTGACACAGATGTTGAAAGTAAGAATTAAATACGTCATGCTAAATTTCAGCCAAATCGGATAGGAATTGCGCCCTCTAGAAGCTCAAGAAGTCAAGTCCCCAGATCTGTTTATATGGCAGCTATATCAGGTTATGAACCGATTTAAACCATACCTGGCTCAGTTGTTGGATATCACAACAAAATACTTCGTGCAAAAATTCATTCCAATCGGATAAGAATTGCGCACTCTAGAGGCTCAAGAAGTCAAGACCCAAGATCGGTTTATATGGCGGCTATATCAGGTTATGAACCGATTTAAACCATACTTGGCACAGTTGTTGAATATCACAACAAAACACGTCGTGCAAAATTGCATTCCAATCGGATAAGAATTGCGCACTCTAGAGGCTCAAGAAGTCAAGACCCAAGATCGGTTTATATGGCAGCTATATCAAAACATGGACCGATATGGCCCATTTACAATACCAACCGACCTACACTAATAAGAAGTATTTGTGCAAAATTTCATGCGGCTAGCTTTACTCCTTCGGAAGTTAGCGTGCTTTCGACAGACAGACGGACGGACGGACAGACGGATGGACATGGCTAAATCGACATAAAATGTCGCGACGATCAAGAATATATATACTTTATGGGGTCTCAGACGAATATTTTGAGTAGTTACAAACAGAATGACGAAAATTAGTATACCCCCCATCCTATGGTGGAGGGTATAAAAACTCAATTTATGCCGATAAGACAACTACCTTTGGCACAAAATCCGATTTTATGTCAGTCATTGGGATAGGTTTGGTTGAAAAGAGGGTGCGGTTATTAATCCGCCCCATGCCACTATGGACAGACACCTAAGTAATCGGCTTGTGGTGCGCTCTAAATACTAAAAAGTAACTTCGAAAAAGAAAATCAAAGTAAGGAATTCCGTGCTACTTACCAAATCTATAATTGTTTTCCATGCCACGCCTCTAAGTTGATTCATGTCTGTTATTGTGTTTCCACTTAAGTGCCGGTATCTGTTAGACGCGAAAGCCGGGCAACAGATACCGGCACTTAGGAGGAGACACAAAGTCATTAAAATTAGAAAATTATTTTTTTTTTTGTTATAGAAACATAGTGGCTTAAAAATCCAATGTTGACAAAATTTGCTAAGAAAAACTAATTTAGACAAAATAAATTTTTAAAAAAAAATTCTATTTTAAAAAATTTTTTTATTTTTAAAAAATTTTCAAAGTCAAATTTTAAAAAAATTAACAATTTTCCAAGACATAAATTTGTGAAGAAATTTTTATAAATACCTAATTTTTATTTATTTTTTTCAAAAATCTATAAATTTTTCTATAAAATTCTTCAATATTTTATTGCAGACCACCCCAATATAGTTATACTGTTTGTATGTTGCATGTTAGCATGATGTATTTGTCATGCCAATTTTGGTTATGATTGACCATTGTGACAAATATGGGTTAAATTATAACAGCGACAATGTTGTTGAACGTAGATAATGTGTTACAACAAAAACCAAAAAGTAAACAGTATCAGCATAACAACAACAACAGCCACAACAATAACTGCTCCTAGATGGCGGACGCCAACAGCGACAATGGTGATAATTGTTGCACCAGTCACAGCGCCAACAATATCACCAATAAAAAAAAAAAAAAACAAAACACAAAAAACACCACTACACTTCAACAACCTGGGACAACACTTGTTGCTGCTGCTGCTGCCTAGATTTGTGGCAAGCTTATCTCTTTGCCGGTGCTACTCTATACGCTGTGGGGATGTAGTTTTGCCATAAAAAACAGCATTTGTTGCAAGTGTTTTTTTACTTTTTTATGTTTTCTGGTCCACGGGAACAATTTTATGGTGCGAAACAACGGAAATGCATTCTTTTGAATGCTGTAAAAAAATATTTCATATTTTTTTGAAGGGGGGACACAATTATTAAAATTTTAATAATGCCGCTTCCACATGAGCCTCAATCAAGTGTGCCAGTGAAGAAACCCGCTTAGATCTTGCTAAGTTGCCACAAATTTGGAGCAATTAACTGGATCTATTGAGCAATAGGCTTGGGTTAGCGTTATGGAAACCGGTCGCATGTGGATTAGCTATGCAAATAACTAAAGATGACGAAAATCTCAAATAGAAGGAAATATTATGATTTTTTTTTTTCGCAATCACACAATTGGCAAGTTTGGGGGAAAATGACTAAAATTTACTGTTTTTAGGATATTTTTTTCTTAATTTATTTTTTACGGAAAATACTAACAAAGTTTAGTTAAGGGAAAGGATAGTTTTATTATCCTTTTGCAAGGGAAAGGGTAGTTTTAGTACCCTTTTGCAAGGAAGGGGTAGTTTTGGTACCCTTTTGCAAGGGAAAGGGTAGATTTAGTACCTTTTCGCAAGAGACAGGGCAGTTTTAACAGACTTTTGCAATGGAAGGGGTAGTTTTAGTACCCTTTCGCAAGGGAAAGGGTAGTTTTAGTACCCTTTCGCAAGGGAAAGTGTAGTTTTAGTACCCTTTCGCAAGGGAAAAAGTAGTTTTAGTACCCTTTCGCAAGGGAAAGGGTACCCTTTTGCAATGACAAGGTAGTTCTAGTACCTTTTCACAACGGAAAGGGCAGTTTTAGTACCCTTTTGCAAGGGAAAGGGTAGTTTTAGTACCCTTTCGCAAGGGAAAGTGTAGCTTTGGTACCCTTTTGCAAGGGAACAGGTAGTTTTTGTACCCTTTCGCAAGGGAAAGGGCAGTTTTAGTACAATTTCGCAAGGGAAAGGATAGTTTGAGTACCCTTTTGCAAGGGAAAGGGTAGTTATAGTACCTTTTCACAATGGAAAGGCGGTTTTAGTACCCTTTTGCAAGGGAAAGGGTAGTTATAGTACCTTTTCACAATGGAAAGGGCAGTTTTAGTACCCTTTGGCAAGGGAAAAGGTAGTTTTAGTACCCTTTGGAAAGGGTAATTTTAGTACCCTTCGCAAGGGAAAGGTTAATTTTAGTGCCCTTTTGCAAGGGAAAGATTAGTTTTAGTACCCTTTCGCAAGAAAAATGGACGTTTTTGTACCCTTTCGCAAGGGAAAGGGTAGTTTTAGTACCCTTTCGCAAGAGATAGGGTAGTTTTAGAAGCCTTACGCAAGGGACAGTGTAGCTTTAGTACCCTTTCGCAAGGGAAAGGGTACTTTTAGTTCCCTTTCGCAAGAGAAAAGGTAGTTTTAGTACCTTTTCGCAAGGGAAAGGGTAGTTTTAGTACCCTTTTGCAACGGAAAGGGTAGTTTTAGTACCCTTTCGCAAGAGAAAGGGTAGTTTTAGAAGCCTTACGCAAGGGACAGTGTACCTTTAGTACCCTTTCGCAAGGGTAGTTGTAGTACCCTTTCTCAAGGGAAGGGGTAGTTGTTTTACCCTTTCGCAAGGGAAAGGGTAGTTTTATTAACATTTCGCAAGGGAAAGGGTAGTAGGGTAGTTTTAGAAGCCCTTCGCAAGGGAAAGTTTTTTAGAAGCCTTTCGCAAGAGAAAGGTAAGTTTTAGGACCCTTTCGCAAGGGAAAGGTTAGTTATAGTACCTTTTCTCAAGGTAAAAGGTAGTTATAGTACCCTTTTCCAAGAGAAAGGGTAGGTTTAATACCCTTTCCCCTTACCCCTTGGGAAAGGGTGAATAGTTTAGTATCCTTTCCGAAGAGTAGTTTTAGTACCCTTTTTTTAGTGCCCTTTACCAAGAGAAAGGGTTGCTTTGGTACCCTTTTCCAAGTGAAAGGGTAGCTTTAGTACCCTCTCCCAAAGGAAAGGGTAGTTTTGGTGTCATTTTAACAGCGTTAGGATTTTTTAATATCTTGTCAAAAAAAAAATTGTTTTAGTACCCTCTTTAAAGGGAAATTTAGTTTGAGTAACCTCTTTTAAGAAAAATGTTAATTAAAATTTGTTAATGTTAATGCAAATGAGTCATATCAGTTCAGATTTGGAAATAACTCCCATATAAACCGATCTCCCAATTTGACTTCTTCAGCCTGGAAGACACAATTTCTGTCTGATTTGGCTGAAATTCTGCATACAGTATTCTGTTATGACTGCCAACAACGGAGCCAAGTGCGGTCCAAATCGGTCCGAAACCTGATATAGCTCTCATATAAACCAATCTCCCGATTTGACTTCCTGAGTCCCTGTAAGCCACAATTTGTGTCCGATTTGGCGGAAATTTTGTTCATGGTGTTCTGTTATGACTTTCAACAGCTGTGCCAAGTATGGCCCAAATCGGCCTATAACCATATATAATTCCCACATAAACCGATCTCCCGATTTGAATTCCTGAGCCCCTGGAAGCCACAATTTTTGTCCGATTTGGTTGAAATTTTGCACATAGGGTTCTGTTACAACTTCCAATAACTGTGCCAACTACGGTTCAAATCAGTCAGGAACATGATATAGCTCCGATATATACCGATCTCCCGATTTGATTTCTTGAGCCCTTTCAATCCTCGATTTTTATCCGATTTGGCTGAAATTTTGCATATAGTGTTCTGTTATGACTCTCAACAACTGTGCATGGTGGTGGGTTCCCAAGATTCGACCCGGCCGAACTAAGCACGCTTTTACTTGTTTTATCTCACGTTTGTCTGAGAGTGTGCACTTACTTGAAAATCTGCTCCACTATGAGTTATATCCCTGCTATACTGTATGGGACAGGACCAACGACGCTGTTCAGCATCTTGATTTATGTAGGATATGAACATGTTTACAAATTACAAAACAAAACATCACAGGGCAAACATTTCAAAAATATATCTTCACATCATCACTACCACATTGTTATCATTCACATCATATTAATCACTTCCCTTATTCTGGGCAATATATTTTATTTTCTTTATTTAAATTTTCTTTAAATTGAGTGATTAAACACTTAGTAAGAGCATTTCCAAACTATTCTTTTGTTTTTAGTTTCTTCACGCCCGGGAGAATTGTAATCTGTAAAACCATAGCTACGCTTGCAAAGGTTGATTCTAAACTAAATGGGATTTGGGGGGCATAGCGATTCGCGCCACAGGAATGAGTCACATATCCCATTATATTACGATCTCTTTCTCTCCGTGCACAGCATCCCAGCTGCCATAAAGCAAATACGAGTAGGCAAAACAAAGCTTAAATATAAACAGTATTTTTATTTTTTTTTTTTTATTTTTATTATTGAAAGAAGCCCTGGGTATTGTGGAACGGTCAGCGGTAGCACAACAACAGTTGTGGGTAAAATTTTTTTTTTTTAATTTTTTGTAAAAATTACAACACTTGTGGGGGAAAGAATCATAAAAACAAAAACCCCGAGAGAAATATGTAAAACTCATCAAAAAAGCAAAAAAAAAAAAAATAAACCAAATGTGCAAAGTGTTTAAAATACTAAGCTTAACGAGGCACAAAATTCAATGTGTGCTCAGAGCAGTTTGGTTTTGCGGATCTCACGTCTGGCAGTCCAGCCTCATCTGATGAGTGATGTCCAGACATTTGTATAGGTCAGTCAGCCGGTACTTAATTCACTTGAATTCAGTCTGAGTGTGTGTGTGTGGGTGTGTGTGTTTGTGCGATAATGCGTGTTTTTATTTTGTAGGGTGATATAAGTTTTAAATTGGCTGGCGAGCAAGGCTTATCACTTGAAAACAAATGAGGGTGCAAATGAGAACCATAACCCTGTATAGGTTATTCAATGGCTAGTTTTATTTTGGTTTTATACTCGGATTGGCAACACAAGACAATTTTTCTGTAAATGCCCGAGGACTTTAAGGCAGTGAAGACTATTGAAAGGACTTTTCTAAAGCTAACATCTTTATAATTTTGCAACACATAGGTAAGAAGAGTTATTGAAAGTGTAAATGCTCCTTTCGCAACAAAAAGAGTAAAGAAAACCGAAATGTAGAATCGAATCAAGATGAAGTCGTTACATTAGACTTTAAAATCAAGATTTCGGAATTTCGTCTAAGATATCAAAAAATCAATTTCTTATAAATAAAAAAAAAAAAAAAACCTGAAGAACAATAAGGCAGCAGGAACCGATGGTTCAACAGCTAAGCTGTTTAAGTAGTCATGAAGAAGGTAAATTGTTATTAGAATCAGCCAAGACCGATTCAGACCAAACTTGGCATAGTTGTAGGTGATTATAGCAGCAAATGATTGTGCAAAATATTAGCTAAATGAAATGAGAATTGCAAACTCTATTAACTATAGACGTTTTTACTAAGGATGCCAAGAGTAGACCGTAAGGCCCTAAGAAATGCCAACAGTAAACATGGTGCATGCAAAGCTTCTCGGGGCGACGCAGTCTAAATAAAGGCCGTGGGAGACTATTGCACGTAACACTATGCATAAGTGAGATGGTCGCAAGGTCGGCCAAAACCCTATGGGAGATCAGAATAGTGAGAAGACGAGGCTACAATGAGAAAGAGGTCAATGTTTCTTTCTTTCTTCAATCACAGGCTTACGAGACTAACATCGGAATCTGTTAGCCGCGATAGTCGGACATTGACATGACACTTTGGTACGGAAGTGATACCAGACTTTATCCAGCTAGAGAGCATAGAATGCAGAATGATTAGGGATTTTATAAGCAACACGGAATTATTTACAGAGATTTCTTTGGAATTATTAGGTTGCCCAAAAAGTAATTGCGGATTTTTCATATAGTCGGCGTTGACAAATTTTTTCACAGCTTCTGACTCTGTAATTGCATTCTTTCTTCTGTCAGTTATCAGCTGTCACTTTTAGCTTGCTTTAGAGAAAAAGTGTAAAAAAAGTATATTTGATTAAAGTTCATTCTAAGTTTTATTAAAAATGCATTTAATTTCTTTTAAAAAATCCGCAATTACTTTTTGGGCAACCCAATACTTTTCGGATTAAGATAGTACAACAAAACGACGATTAAAGGCTTAGGTGTGCAGTGGCATGTGGCGGATTATAATACACAACCTTTTCAACCATACATAACCTTACTTATTATAATCAAGACTATGGAGCTTTATCTAAACATGGACTGATTTATGTTATTTACGACCTTAACCGTCCTAAATCAAGAAAAAGTTTTCGTGCAGTATATCAAGCGGGAAGCTTTATTCGTTAAGGAGTTACCATGAATTGGACAGACGGACGGACGCACATGGGTAGATTTGTCAGGGCGGTCAATATTCATACTTTGTTATGTCTTAGATTTCGATATGTTAAAACAGAATAACAAAGAAAATATACCCCTTCCGATAGCGGAGGATATACATAAGTTATGAAATAATACTATCTCTTCAGAAATATTTGAAAACATTGACATTTGGCATGGGTACTTTTTGTAACCTTAAAGAAGTGCGAAATGGTACCAAAAGTAGTAGCCTTCGGAAATATTAGAAGATAGAAATTTACCATGGATAAAAGTCTTATATACCCCATGGATCCCATTTGTAAGTTTCTTTTTAAAGTCAGAAACTTAACAAGTAAAAGCGTGCTATGTTTGGCCTGGCCGAATCTTGGGCACCCACCACAATGGATTCTGCTAAAAATTTATACAAACGGAAAGCAACACCGTATGGTATGGATAAAATATGAAATGATTGGTACCGTTTGGTGCTAGCCTTATTAGCGAACAGGTATTGGTTTTAATACTTATCTATTACTAATTTAAGTACCAATCCGTCATTACTTGTAGTACCACACCGTTGTTGAATATTCACCCCCCAATGAACCACAATAAAAACCCATTGAAAATAGTTGTAACCTTATTTTATTTCGATTATTTATGTTAATAATTATAATAAAATAATTACAAAAAATAATGTTTATCAGTAACTGATTCCACTTCCATTGATTTTCAGAAGTGGATTTTATATGAATACACCAACACAGCATCATTACCCACACAAGAAACTTTATCATGTTTTTGATATAGATAACTTCTTTAACTTAATTTTCGTCACTTTCGAGTATTTGAATAGGATTTTACGCACACAAATCGTATTAAAATCCTTTATTAAATTTAGAAAAAAGAGTATTTTATAAGCTTCGATATTTTAAGTACAAATCTAAACAACACTTTTGCCGCTGTGACAAGAATTCAAATGTGACGCCGTCAATTCTTAACAGCCTCCTTCTTCTGGTATTAAATTGATACCAAATGGTATTAAAAATATTTACCGACAAGACGAATAAAATAATACCAGACAGTATTGGCAAAGCACCCTGCTTTTTCTATCAGTGAATACAAATGTGAAGCCGTCAATTCTTAATAGCTTCTTCTGTATTGTATTAAACTGATGTCGAATAAAAGAATACCAGTGTAGGTCAAGCAACAAAGTCCATGGATTGTTGTATATTTTGGCTTGGAATTGCTACGTTTGGTAAACTACCTTAAGTTTAAACTACGTTACGTTTAATCTGCGTTACGTTTAAACTACGTTACGTTTAACCTACGTCACGTTTACACCACCATACGTTTAAACTACTTTACGTTTAAAATACGTTAAGTCTAATCTACGTTAGGTTTAAACTATGCTACATTAAAATTACGTTACGTTTAAAATACGTTAAGTTTAAACTACGTTAAGTTTCAACCACGTTAAGTTTAAACTAAGTTAAGTTAAAACAACGTTAAGTTTAAACTACTTTAAGTTAAAACTACGTTAAGTTTCAATCACGTTAAGTTTAAACTACGTTAAGTTTGAGACCCATATTGTCCCGATGGGTCCCATTTTATTTTTGGGCTGTGCTTTTGTGCTAAGGGAGAGGACCCGCTTCCAATATCAAAAAATTATATACCCCATTGCCCATTCCAGACTGATATTATGATCTACTCTTGAATACTATTCACTTGGCGACTACATAAGTACTTGGACACAGTCTTTAATATCAAATTTGTACATTTGTAAATTTTCTACTCCCAAATACCTTTCATTTGTCCCGATCAGCCCATTTCTATTTTTGGGTGTTGCTTTTGAGGTAAGGAAGAGGGTCCGACCCCGTTCCGATATCAACAAAAATCGTATAACTTCTTACACTGATAGAAAAATGACGCTACTTTGCCAATACCACCTGGTAGGAGGGTCCGACCGCTTTCCGATATCAAAAAATTTTATAACTTCTTACACTGATAGAAAAAGACCGCCTGGTTTTACTTTGTTCGCGTCATTAGCAATTAATACCATTTGGTATTAATTCAATACCAGACAAAGGAGGCTATTAAGAATTGACGGCGTCACATTTGAATTCTTGCCATTGCGGCAGAAATGTTGTTGAGCTTTGCACTTAAACTATTGACGATATTATAAATATTTATTAAACAAATAAATAAACTTGTTCGAATACTCAAAAGCGGTGAAAATGGAAAAAGTACAAATTCTTAGTACTTGTTGTTGTTGTTGTAGCCACATTTCATCTGGAGGTGACGATCCTCGTCAATCTCCTGTAGGTGAGCAAGCTCGTTCCGGTCCAAAGGGCCGTTCGCCGCGGGAACAGGTTGGCCATTGGTTATTTAAAGGCGCCAATAACTCGCCTTGTCATATCGAGCATCATAGGCACCCAGTATTTGTGCAAGAGCCGGTGCCGCCCGCCCTCTCACTGAGACTCTCCGCTCGAGACCGCTGATTGTCCGCGACAGCCGTTGCAGATACTCCGCATGGAGCATTCCACTATCCGCCACTTGTGGACGCGCCGGTAGCTCGAAGATAAGCTTCTCTTGATAGCAATGAACACCACACAGATCGGACCTCAATGTTCCAGCCTGTGCGGTGCTCACAGCTATCCCGGCACGGTATAGTCTCTTGTGTGGAAAACGATGCTGAGTTGGTGTATTTACATCAAAACCACTTATTGGAATCAATGGATACGAAAAGAGTTGCTGAATACCAAGAATTGAGGTTGGTCACGGTGTAACATTACTTTTTGTAATTATTAACATAAATAATCGCAATAAATTTAGATTGAAATTATTTTCAATGGTTTTTTGGTTCATTAGGTTCATTTGGTATTGATACCAATAACGGACTGTTGATTAAACCAATAACAGATTGGTAATAAAACCAATACCAGTACGGTAATAAGGCTAGTACCAAACGGTACTAATCATTTTATGTTTTATCCATACCATCCGGCATTGTTTTTGTACCAATTGGGTTGCTTTACAATCAATACGGTCTGGTATTGAAATAAGCACGTTTGGTATCAACTTTTCTCTGGGTGTACACCCTTCAGATCAACCTACACAATCTGTAAAAATTTCAAGAAATTTGGTTTAGCCTCTTTTTGTGTCTTAACTGAACAAACAAGTTTATTAACCCGCTAAAAAAACCTTTGTATTTAAACCTCGCATTGGCCTTTATGTTCGTTTGGGGTTCTTTTGGGTGTAGGGCGGCTCCCCAGATACTTGGGTCCAAAATGCTTTTGGCATTCTCTTCCCCAATACCTTCCCCATGCTATGGTGGTGGGTGCAACAGAAACTAACAAATTATTCAAAAATATTTCCTTTGAAAGCTATAAGGCTTTATTCAGTCAACTCTAAAATGATTCGCACCATTCGCTGCATATTCGTTGCCTTTGAGAGTGTTAAGTGAGTTAAACAAAAGAGATGCAATGCACGGCTTTCGTTATATTCTCTTTCTATGAATGCTAGTGTTAAGTTCTGTTGTTTTGACGAATGGATTCATGGACAATGAAAATGGCATTCAAACCATTCTGATGTATAGCTTCCTATGTTAGCAGTCTTATTTCCATAATTTAAACTTTCAAATTTTAATTGGCATTAAAAAGCTTTTTTAGGTCTTAACCGCTTATTCCTATTTTGTTTCCATTCTTTTTTTACGAAATAAAAAAAAAAATAAGTTAAAAATGTTAAAACACTCACCTGCGATACTAAAGCTTTGGTTTCTGGTGTAGTGCTTTCTAAAAAGATCTTTTTGAATTCACTAGGACTAGACAATTTAAATTCCGATGCTGAGGCTATAAAAGCCTGTATTTCATGGAGACTCTGTTCGGCCAATTCGTGAGAAGATGAGCATTTCTCAATGCGCTGGGAGGTGAGTAGTTCAACGCCATTTGCACACCATTCGTTAGCCTATGGGAAGAGAAAAGCAAGAAATTATTTTTTTATTTTATTTCAGAATATGGTAATTTTAAAGACCCATAAGAGCCCATTCAATAAAATTACAATAAGTACAACTCTCAACTCTTATTTTTCCAAAAAAAATAATGTCAGTTACAAAACTTACCTTTTCAACTCTCTCCATAAGTTCACGATTCTTATTTAAAATCTCCAAACGTTTTTGCAGACGCTCAGTGATAATGTCACACACCCGCTGCAATTCATCACATTTGGGCTGAACAATTTCCCAGGGATAAACACCACGTGAGCCTATAAGCTGTTGCCCAGCGGCAATAACCTCGGCTGCCTTATCAATATCAAGGGCGCAGAGACTTTGAAATTCTTTGGTTTCAGCAATGAGGCCATCGACACGCACAACACTCTCACCGATTTCGGTCATCTCGGAGACCGAACTCATATGGCTGTCAAAGCAAATCTGTGTGTATAGAAAAAGACACATAATAATAAAACTCATAACGTTGATAAGAATCTCTTTTGGCTTACTTGCAATTCTCTGAAACTCTGTTCGAATTTCCTTAGCTCCAGACATTGCTGCAAACGATTGCTGTGAGTGCGCCAAAACTCATCGAAGCGTCTTTCGGTCTCCTCCAGCTGTACCAGCAGTCTGCGATAATCCCGACAATCATCATAGTATTGAGGTTTTTTCAATTTGTATTGTTGGTGATAAATAATTTGATGACGTTTGATTAGTTGTTGTGGTTGTTGTTGCGGGGGGTGTGTTGTTGCCATCTGCCCTGCACTGGATCTGCATAATTACTCAATGACCCATATAGGAAAAAGAGTTAGAAAACGCATTTTAGGTTTGTTTTTTTTTTTGGTTATTTTTATTTATTTAAGGTTTTTTCATTGCGTTTTTTTTGGGGTTTTTATGTGAAAACGCCGCATCGTTAGTTCATTTTTAGTTTAAAGCGCACGCACGTGATTCAAGACGATTCGTTTCGTTATGGATGACAATTTTGCATGATTTGTTATGATCATACGATGGGCAATCAGTTGTGTATGTGTGTGTTGTCAGTATGATTTAACACAAAACAAACACATTGCGAGAGAGAGAGAAAAAGTTATCACATGTGAGAGCATTGCATGGGGGAGGCAGAAAGAAACAGAGAGACACACAAAATGTTGTTTTGATGATCAATGAGAGCATGTTGACATTGATATATTGACTTGTACACATTGTTATTGTATTGTGGAAGCAAGAGGTGAGATAGAGAATAACAGAGATATAGAGAAAGAGTGTGGGGGGGGGGGGGTGTTGTGTTGAGATTTATATGTTCATATGTAGGAAGGGTTCTAGTACTAGAACGTTAATCGTGTGGGGTTATGTGACAGTGTATTCTACTGGGTTTTTTATTTTTCTTTGAAAACATGATGTGTTTTGTAGAACAGGCGGCATGTCTTTTCTTGTAAAACTGGTTACGAGAGGTGTTGTAAAAAAAGGAAAGGTAGCAAATAGGCTTGGGATTTTTCAGTTAGATTGCAAGTCCTATACCAGATGTTTAGCATCCGGGTTGAAGCCATTGTAATTGATTAACTCAAAATTAACTCCACCATTCATTCATACAACAACTTAGAAGTTTTTACGTTTCGGTTTTCAGTATTGGGAATCAATGGTTATAAAATAACGGGACTTGTTATCAATAACTCAAACTTTATATTCAATGGTGTGCCATAGCCACAATGCGCAACTTAAAGGTTAATATTTCAGCCTATGACGGCGAATACTAGGGTTCGAATATTTTTGAGAAAATCAAAAAAAATATCCTGGGAACCCACCACCGCTAAAATATGGGAGCTATATCGGGTTATAGACCGATTTGTACCGTGTTTGCCAAAATTGTTTGAAGTCGTATCAGAACAATTTGTGCAAAATGTCAGCCAATTGGAACAAAAATTGCGGATTGTAAGGGCTCAAGGAGTCAAATCGGGAGATCGGTTTATATGGGAGCTATATTAGGTTATAGACCGTACTTGGCACAGTTGTTGGAAGTGATAACACTACATGTAAAATTTCAGCCAAATCGGACAAAAATTGTGGCTTTCAGGGGTTCAATAAGTCAAATCGGAAGATCGGTTTATATGGGAACTATATCAGGTTATAGACCGATTTGGACCGTACTTAGCACAGTTGTTGAAAGTCATAGCAGAACACTTTGTGCAAAATTTCAGCCAAATCGGACAAAAGTTGCTGCTTGTAAGGGCTCAAGAAATCAAATCCGGAGATCGGTTTATATGGGAGCTATATCTGGTTATAGACCGATTTAGACTATACTTGACTCAGTTATTGGAAGTCATAACAGTACACTACAGGCAAAATTTCAGCCAAATCGGACAACATTTGTGGCTTTCAGGGTTTCAAGAAGTCAAATCGGGAGATCGGTATATATGGGAGCTATATCAGGTTATAGACCGATTTGGACAGTACATGGCAAAGTTGTTGGAAGTCATAATTTTCATTACAAGCAGAGTTGTTTGAAGTCGCATCAGAACACTTTGTGCAAAATTTCAGCCAAATCGGCCAAAAGAAGTCAAATCCGGAAATCGGTTTATATCGCAGCTATATCAGGTTATAGACCGATTTGGATCGTACATGGTACAGTTGTTTGAAGTCGTATCAGAACACCTTGTGCAAAATTTCAGCCAAATCAGACAAAAATCGCGGATTGTAAGGGCTCAAGAAGTCAAATCGGGAGATCGGTTCATATGGGACCAAATCTGAACCGATATGGAACATTTGCAATCCCCAATGATCTACATCAATAAGAAGTATCTGTGCAAAATTTCAAGCGGCTAACTTTACGCTTTCGACCGATATCGTGATTTTGACAGACGGACGGACATGGTTAGATCGACTCTGAATGTCAAGACGATCAAGAATATATCTGAACCGATATGGCCTACTTGCAATTTCCAATGATATACATAAACAAGAAGTATCTGTGCAAAATGTCAAGCGGCTAAATTTACGTATTCGACCGCTATCGTAATTTCGACAGACCGACGGACGGAGGGACGGACATGGCTAGATTGACTCTGAATGTCGAGAAGATCAAGAATGTGTATTTACTTTATGCGGTCCTAGATAAATTTTTGGAGGTGTTAAAAATGACAAGATTAGTATATCCCCATCCTATGAAGGTGGGTATATTGAGGTTAATCGAGGGATCATCATCACTGACACTCTGGTAAGGGAACTTTTGAAAAGCTTCCATCCATGCTTGGGCCTGATGGAATATTTCCGGCATTACTATAGAAGTAGGCCACCATATAGCCACTTTATTCACAACGTGCCTAGGACTAGTAAGCACTCCGAAGCCATGGCGGAAGATAAGAGCAGTTGTCATACCTAAGCCAGGTAAGGCAAGCTATGAGACACCAAAAGCCTATGGACCTATGAGTCTTTTCGTCTTTTTTACTCAAAATATTGGTGAGCACCTTTATAAAAATTGGTGAGCACCTTTATCAAAATTGTATCCCAGCATTTCTCCAACAGTGGTGACATTTCTATGTTAAAAAGCAATCGTTGAAAATTCTATGCACGAAGCTGTGCATGGGAGTCATCCAAATCCAAATGTACACCCTGGCGGTATGAATTGACATCGAAGGGATTTTCATCCCTGTGAGGGCCGACACACTGATCCAATTCTTAGACCAGTACTGGTTGGCCCGCGTCCTTAGAGACTGGATAAAGCATAAGCCAGGGAAAAGTGCCAAGGGGGCTTTTTATCACCACTCTTATGAATGACCACCATAAAACCCGGCACGGGATAGCTGTGAGCGCCGCACAGCCCGGAACATTGAGGTGCTGCATGCTACCGTGCGTAGACGCGGATAGTAGAATGCCCCATACAGAGTAACGGCAGTAACGCATAATCTGCGGTATCGAGCGAATAGTCTCAGTGAGAGGTCGGGCGGCACCGGCTCTTGCACAAATACTGAGTACCTATGGTGCTCGATATCGCAAGACGAGTTAAGGGCGCCTTTAAATAGCCAATGGCCACCCTGTACCCGTGACTATTAGTCCTTTGGACCGGAACGAGCTTGCTCACAAAACAACCCCTATTAGGGCACTGAAACCATTTCTAGACGTCCGATCATGAGCGTAAAAAGGCCTCTGGGGAATGGGTCACTCTACAATATTTGAAAAGTTAATACTTTTCTTTCTGAGTTCATTTTCTTCTTTTTCTAATTATATATATTACCATTATTTGGAGGCCACCGTAGCGCAGAGGTTAGCATGTCCGACTATGACGCAGAACGCATGGGTTCGAATCTTGGCGAGACCATCAGAAAAAATGTTCAGCGGTGGTTTTCCATGTAAAACTATACCATGTAAAACTTCTTTCCAAAGAGGTGTCGCACTGCGGCACGCCGTTCGGACTCAGCTATAAAAAGGAGGCCCCTTATCATTGAGCTTAAACTTGAATGGGATGCACTCATTGATATGTGAGAAGTTTGCCCCTATTCCTTAGTGGAATGTTCATGGGCAAAATTTGCATTTACCATTATTACGTAAGCTAAAACATTCGCCTTCTAAGTTCTAATAATTAAATTGAATTTTTTAGTTTTGTTTTTTTCAATTTGTTGGCCTGTTAGGGCCAGTATCATTCTTCTAATAATGAAACGTGCCAATGTATCGTAGTTTGCTATAATATCGTGTTGAAATTCATACAAAATTACTTTACAAAATTTATAGCATATTTTTAGGCGCATCATATTCACATACGAGATTAGGCGTTGTTTGAATTCAAGTGGTGCATAATGTGTTAAGGTGTGGTGAATATATCAATGTGTATGGTGATGTTGTGTATAGTTAAGAATTGGGTGGGTTACTAAAGCAATGTGTGGAGAGGTTTTCGATAACGGTACAATGTTTAACGGCTTTTTTCACAAAACTCAATGAAGCCTTCAAATAGGTTTATATGACAGTTCTATAAAGAAATCTGTCAAATAAACCTATCTCAAATTTATATTAAGTTTTGTGAAGAATAACGGTGTAAGTATTTAAATGTGATTTTGCTCATTGTTTAAATATTTGTTTGGTATTCTTTCTTTCTTTTTAGTGAACAAACATGCAAACACTGACACTACTTCATGGGTTTTTTTAAGATTTTAACTGAAAAACCAAGTTTAACTGAAACTGAACTGTTAACTATCTGCTAAGTGGTATATGGCAAGGAACGGTTTTAAATGGCCTACAAATTATAGATTGCCAACAAATTGGAAATATAAAAGTAGAACTAAATGAAAACAATTTGTTATAAGAAAACTTCGCGGTAATAATAACTCTGGGGTTTGAAAACAATTGGTTTAAATGAAAAATAAGGCGAATCTAAATAAGATACCTTATCTCGATTGAAACTAAAGGATCATGTTATGGTAAATGTTTTTAAAATTAAGCTTTTATGAATATTGTATTTCACCTAATTTAAATGACTTTTTCTAAAAATATAATTTCAACAAAAATAAATAAAATTTTGATGAATTTATCTGTGACAGTCAATCTTCGACAAGTTTTTTTTAACGAAAACAAATGTCTGCGCTATATATCCTATGACAATCAAATTCGACAAAAATTTTTATGAAAATCAATTTTCGACGAAAATTTCTATGAAAATATAATTTTGACGGAATTTTCTTTGAAAATCAAATTTTGGCAAAATTTTCTATAAAAATCGCTTTTAAGAAAATGTTCTATAAAACTCAAATGTTAACTCAATACTCGATAAAATTTTCGCTGAAAAGAAATTTGATAACATTTTCTATGAGAATCAATTTTTAAGAGATTTTCAATGAAAAAAAAAAACAAACTTTGACAAAATTTTCAATAAAATAAGATTGTGACAAAATTTTCTTTAAAAATATAATATTGTCGAATTTTTTAACGAAAAACAAACTTTCAAACATTCTATGAAAATCAAATTTTTTTGTTAAGGGAATAGTTTTAACGAAATTTTATATAAAAAACAAGTTTTACCTAAATTTTCTTAGAAAATCAAATTTCGACGAGATTTTTCTATGAAATTTTCTAAAAATGAATCTAAAATTTTCGAAATTTCTATTAAAATTAACTTTTGACTGCATTTTTTATGAACATTAAATTACCAAAATCCTGCAGTGAATCTAAAAGAAACTTATTATCGACCAAATTTTATATGATCATATTTTGTGCAACTTTTATTAAAAGATAATATTTCAACGAGATTTCAAATGAAAACCAAAATTCGACGAGATTTCCTGAAAAAGATTTCATGAAAAGCAAATTTCGACGAAATTTCCTATGAAAATTAAATTTCGACGAGATTATGTCGAAATTTTGACGAAATTTTCTATGAAACAAATTTCGACGAAACTTTCTCAAATTTTAAAGCATTTTTTTTTTTCAAAATTCAATTCCGACGTAATTTTCTATTAAAATCAAATTTCGACGAGATTTTCTATGAATATCAAATTTTAAAGAAATCTTCTTTCAAAGTTCAATTCCGACGTAATTTTCAATGAAAATCAAAAAATTCGACGAAATTTTCTATGAAAATCAGATATTGATACAATTTTCTATGAAAGTCAAATTTTGACGAAATTTTCTAATTTCAAAGAAATGACGAGAATGAAAATAAAATTTCGACGAAAATTTCTATGAAAACCAAATTTTGAAAGAATTTTTAATGAAATTAAATTTCGACGTAAATTTGTATGAACATCAAATCAGTTTCTACCAAAATTGATCTCGACGATATTTTTAATCAAATGAAATTTCGACGAGATTTCCTATGAAAATTAAATTTCGACGAGATTTCCTGTGAAAATTAAATTTCGACAAGATTTTATAAAATAATCAAATTTTGACGAAATTTTCCATAAAAATCAAATTTTGACCATATTTCCTTAAAAATCTTATTTCGACGAAATTTTCTATGAAAATCCAATTTCGAAAGAATTTTCTATTAAAATCAAATTTTCTATGAAAATTAAATTTCGACGTGATTTTATGAAAGACAAATTTCGACAAGATTTCCTATGAAAATAAAACATTCATTGGGATTTCGTATCACACTCAGATCAAAATCAAAATTTTCCATAAAAATAAAATTTCGACAAAATTTTTTATGAAATTTAAATTTTCTTTAAAATCTAACTTCGACGAAATTTTCCATGAAAATCTAATTTCGAAGGAATTTTCTATAAAAATCATATTTTATCGAGATTTTCTTTGGAAATAAAATTTCGACGATACTTTTTTGACAAAAAAAAGTTCGAGAAAATTTTCTTCAAACTATCCGATTTGACAAAATTTTCTTTAAAAAACATTTAAAATTTAGAAGACTTTTTTTGGCGAGTTTGATTTGATTTTGACGAGTTATTCTGTGAAATTAAAATTTCGACAAAATTTTCTATGAAAAATCCATTATTATAAAATTTCCCTGTGAAAATCCATTCGTTGAAATTTTCTACGAAAATCAATTTCGAACAAATTTTCATTCAAAATAAAATTTAGACGAAATTTTTTTGAAAATCTAATTTTGTCGCAATTTTCGATGTAAGTCAAATTTTGACAATTATTGTAAATGTAAACTTTTTATAAATTTGTATGTAAATCCAATTGCGAGGGGATTTCCAAGTTTCGATGACATTCCTATCAATTCTAATTTCGACGAGTTTCCTATGAAAACCAAATTTCCACAAAATTTTCTATAGAAATCAAATTTTTTGTGAGATTTTTCTATGAAATTCTTCAAAGTTCTTTTTTTCTACGAAATGTGGCAATTTTGTACCTTTTCTTTTGTGTATTTACATTGAACATAAAATACCTTAAAACTTAACAGAAACAATGAACAAATTAACGAATTTTAACCTAAAGTACAGTACAGAAAGTCGGAATGAGACAACAAGCAGAAATGAAACCGCAACCGTTAAACCGAAACAAAGAGGAATATTACATTGGACTAAGATTTTTTTCCAATAAACAAAAACCAAAAGGACTTGAACTTAACGAACCTAAAATGTATTTCACATGGGATTTCAGTTTTTCGTTTAAATTACAAACAATTCTGTTTTTTTTTTCTCAGTTATTACAAAACCAGTGCAGAGCTAGAACTTAACAAAACATTTAAAAAAGATTCATGAAAAATATTAGGTTTGTTAAAAAAGAGCGGAAAATCTAACTTAAACCTTTTTTCTTTTCAATATAGAAAAATATTTAATAAGGAAATCAAAGGTTAGTTGGAGTTGGTTAAGTAGTAAAGGTTAAGTGGGTTAAGTTTGATTTTTTTTTTTATAAATATACAGAATTAAAATAAGTAAAGCTTCAAAGAAATCCAAAAAAGCTTAAGAAGAATTTTAAACAAATGTTTACCAGGACTAACTTACCGTTCGATGGAGCTAACATTGCCAGTGCGCTCAGAGAACTCTTTGATTTCCTCATTCGATTTAATGTTATTGAGCAAAGTTTCACCATGTTTGGCTGCTGCCAAGATTTCATCCTGAAAATAAGGGAAAAAAGAAATAAATATTTACTCCTGATATGGCAGATATATTAAAACAAGTAAAAGCGTGCTAAGTTCCGCTGGGTCGAATCTTGTATACCCTCGACCATGGATCGCATTTGTCGAGTTCTTTTCCCGGTATCTCTTTTTAGACAAACAAATGATACAGGAAAAAAATTGCTATGCTATTGGAGCTATATCAAGTTATGGTCCGATTCGGACCATAAGTGAATTAAATGTTGGAGACTATAGTTCTGTCAAATCGAATAAGAATTGGGCCCTTTTGGGGCTCAAGAAGTAAAAAAGGAAGATCGGTTTATAGGGACGCTGTATCAGGCTAAATACTGCTTCAGACCATATTTGGCACGTATGTTGAAAGCCACGGGATAAGCCGTTGTACAAAATTTCAGCAAAATCGGACAATAACTGCGCCCTCTAGAGGCTCAAGAAGTCAAGATCCCAGATCGGTGTATATGCCAGCTATATCAGGTTATGGACCGATTTAAACCATATTTAGCACAGTTGGTGGAAGTCATAGCGAAACACGTCATGCTAAATTTCAACCAAATCGGATAAAAATTGAGCCCTCTAGTGGCTCAAGAAGTCAAGATTCAAGAACGGCTTATATGCCAGCTATATCAGGTTATGAACCGATTTGAAACATGCTTATCACAGTTGTTGGAAGTCACCACAAAACAGGTCATACAAAATTTTAGCAAAATTGGATAAGAATTGCGGCTCAAAAAGTCAAGAATCCAGATCGGTTTACATGGCAGCTATATCAGGTTATGGACCGATTTGAACCATACTTAGTACGGTTGTTAGAATTGATGACAACACACGTCACGCAAAATTTCAGCAAAATCAGATAAGAATTGCGCTATCTAGAGGTTCAAGAAGTCAAGATTCAAGAAAGGTTATATGGCAGCTATTTCTGGTTATGGACCATATCTAGCCCAATTATTGGAAATCATGCCAGACCAACATATCCAAAATTTTAGCCAAATCGAATAAGAATTGCACCCTTTAGAGGTTCCAGAAGTCAAATCGGGAGATAGATTTATAAGGCGGCTATATCAGGTTATAGATTGATTTAGACTATACTTGTTGTTGGGAGTCATACTACAACACTACGTGCAAAATTTCAGCAAAATCTGACAAGAAATGTGCCTTCTAGTGGCTCAAGAAGTCAAGATTCAAGATCGGTTCATATGACAGCTATATCAGATTATGAAGCAATTTGAACCATACTTAGCACAGTTGTTGGAAGTCATACCTATACACGTCATGCAAAATTTCAAACAAATCAGTTAATAAATGCGTCCTCAAAGGCTAAAGTAGTCAAGACCCCAGATCGGTTAATATGACAGCTATATGAGATTATACACCGATTTTGACCGTACATAGCACAATTGTTGGAAATTATAACAGAGCACCTCGTGCAAAATTTCAGCCAAATCGGATGAGCATTGCGCCCTCTATTGGCTCAAGAATTTAAGATCCAAGATCGATTTGTATGGCAGCTATATCAAAACATGGACCGATATGACCCATTTACAATCCCAAACGACCTACACTAATAAAAAGTATTTGTGCAAAATTTCAAGCGCCTAGCTCTACTCCTTCGAAAGTTAGCGTGCTTTCGACTGACAGATGGACGGACAGACGGACGTACATGGCTAGATCGACTTAAAATGTCATGACGATCAAGAATATATATACTTTATGGGGTCTTCGACGCATATTTCGAGGCGTTACAAACAGAATGACGAAATTACTATACCCCCATCCTATGGTGGAGGGCATAAAAAAACTTCCGAAACCACTAGCTTTCTGTCATCGATGAATTGCAGAACGATCCGTAAGACAAATGTCAATACTTTGGCAGAAAGCTTTTAAAGATTGGATTAGTAAGCTATGGCGCCATCTATGGCATAGCTTTTGAGTTAAAATACAAATGAATTATATTCAGTTGTGAAGAAGCGAAAAAAACTACAAAATGTCAACATAATCCAAATCTTTAAGATAAAAACAAGTAAAAAGGCTTTAAGTTCGGCCAGGCCGAACTTCGGATACTTACCACCTCGGGTATATAAGTAAACCACCTTTCGTCATTATCCGGTGAATAATGCATAATGTATTCCCCCATAGCAGCTTTATCGAAATATGGTCCGATTTGGACAAAATTCGACACGGATATTGAGAGGTCTAATAAGTACAAGTCATTGTTAAATTTTGTGGAACAAAATATTGGTCTTTTAGGTAGCCATATCCAAATATGTACGACAGGGATGTCGAAAACCCTAACATAAGTCACTAAGATTGGTCTATATGGCAGCTATATATAAAACTGAACCGATCTGGGCCAAATTAAAGAGGGCAGTCGAAGGGCCTAACACAACTCCCTGTCCCAAATTTCGGCGAAATCTGACAGTTAATGCGCGTTTTATGGGTCCAAAACCTTAAAACAAGAGATCGGTCTATATGGCAGCTATATCCAAATCTGGACCGATTTGGCTAAATTGCAGAAAGTTTATGAAGAGCCTAGCGATACTCATTGTCTCAAATTTCGGCGAAATCGGACAATAAATGCGCTTTTTATGGGTCTAAATCCCTAAATCGAGAGATCGGTCTATATGGCAGCTATATATGAAACTGAACCTATCTGGACCAAATTGAAGAGGGCTGTCGGAGATCCTAACACAACTCACTGTCCCAAATTTCGGCGAAATCGGACAATAAATGGGCTTTTTATGGGTCTAAAACCCTAAATCGAGAGATCGGTCTATATGGCAGCTATATGCAAATCTGAACCGATCTGGGCCTAATTGAAGAGGGCTGTCGAAGGACCTAACACAACTCCCTGTCCCAAATTTCGGCGAAATCGGTCAATATAAATGCGCCTTTTATGGGCCTAAAACCTTATACCGAGAGATCGATCTATATGGCAGCTATATCCAAATCTGGACCGACCTGTGCCATATTGCAAAAAGATGTCGAGGAGCCTTACTTAACTCACTGTCCCACATTTTGGCGATATCGGACAATAAATGCGCCTTTAATGGGCCCAAAATCTTATATCGAGAAATCGATCTATATGACAGCTATATGCAAATCTATACCGATCTGGGCCAAATTGCAAAAAGATGTCAAGGGACCTAACGCAACTCACTGTCCCAAATTTCAGCAAAACCGGATAATAAATGTGACTTTTATGTGCCAAAGAACCGAAATCGGCTGATCGGTGTATATGGCAGCTATATCCAAATCTGGACCGATCTGGACCAAATTGAAGAAAGATATCACTCTCCCAAATTTCAACAAACTCGGATAATAAATATGGCTTTTATGGGCCTAAGACCCTGAATCGGCGGACTATATCAAGATATAGTCCGATATAGCCCATCTTCAAACTTAACCTGTTTATGGATAAAAAAAATATTGTGCAAAGTTTCAGCTCAATATCTCTATTTTTAAAGACTGTAGCGTGGTTTCAACAGACAGAGGGACGGACATGGCTAGATCATCTTAGATTTTTACGCTGATCAAGAATATATATACACTTCATAGGGTCGAAAATGGATATTTCGATGTGTTGCAAACGGAATGACAAAATGAATATACCCCCATCCATCGGTGGTGGGTATAAAAATTAAATGTGAAAATGCGTCTTTTATAGAATGTTTCTTGTTGCTTACTAAACAAGCGAGGTTTTTATACTTGAACTCAAAATTAAAAGCCGACTTATTCAATGTTAGGTCTGTTCGCGAACTTTTCCAGTAAAATTTTTAGGAGAGTAAACACAGCCTCTACTCTCTTTTGCTATTTATTTGAGTTAAGCAGCTGGTTTTTATAAAACAGCTGTTCGATGCTGCTGGGGAAATATCCTCCAGTAGAAATTTGCAAGCTCTCAACTACCAAACATCAAAATTTTGCTCGCTTTCATGCACTCTCCTGCTCTCTTTTGCTGGCAAATAAAGTAAGCGAGCGACTTCCTGAGCACGCGGACACACATATGATTATAGACAGCTTGATTATATTGGGTTGCCCAAAAAGTAATTGCGGATTTGCATTTTTAATAAAACTTAGAATGAACTTTAATCAAATATACTTTTTTACACTTTTTTTCTAAAGCAAGCTAAAAGTAACAGCTGATAACTGACAGAAGAAAGAATGCAATTACAGAGTCACAAGCTGTGAAAAAATTTGTCAACGCCGACTATATGAAAAATCCGCAATTACTTTTTGGGCAACGCAATATTAAGTATGATTGTTTAGCATTATGTCAATATTGTCCACTAGATGTCCTCTTAAAATGTGTCAATCAATGTATACGCCATCCGTAAAAGCTTTTTGTTAAACTGTTACAGAACTCCCCTCTTTTTCTGCATCTCACAGAGACCTTACCTTCAATCTTTGATAATCCGCCCCTTGATCGTCCAAAAGCTTTTGTGTCGCCTCTACTGAGTTGGGAAATTCTGTATCATGTATGGCTTGTATAAATATATCCAATTCGGCAGAAACTTGATGGGTTAGGCTAGAAAACTTTTCCAGGGACTAGAATTTAGAAAAAAATTAAAAAGTTTTTAGTAATAACCACTTTTTTGTTGCTCTTCTCTACTTACTATTCTTTGTTGTATCCATTCATGATGGGAGTATATTAAGCTACCACCCATGTCTGTCGTCAATTGTGACTGTTCTATGTACTCGTGGAGATCACTTAATGCCGAACATATGACTAAACGAAAACGATATTCATCTTTGGAAAATTTCGTACTAACTTCTGAGATGGCCTTTTGAAAGAGACCAGATGGCCTTAAAACATAGACCACATGAATAATGCCGGGAAAATAGATCTGCAATAAAAAAAAAACAAAGGTTAAGTAGGGAAAAAATATTTCCGCAAAATTTTGTTTTTAATGAAATATTTTATAAAAATTTTAAATTTTAACAAATTTTGGTGTGAAAATCAAAAAAATTATGTGCAAGTCCGGTTTGTATAGAAAATTTCGCTCAAACTTGATTTTTATACAAAATATCGTAAACGACAGATCAGCCCTCTCGTGGGAATCAAACCCACTGGTTGTTGTTGTTGTAGCAGTTAGTTATACACTGAGGCGGCAGCCCTTGCCGATGAAGAAGTCCATCGGGTCAATCCGGTACATACAACCGGCTGCCATGGGGTTGGGATTGGGATTGTTGTTGTAGCAGTTTGTTGTGTTTTATATTTCGTTTGATTGATTCTGTTGTGTGTCAAGATCCAGGAACTCTGCGACTAAGATAGGGTGAGTCCTGAGGGATCTGGGTCTGAGTCGAGTGGGTCTGGCTGGCAGGGGAGTTAAACAGGTGACGTGTGGTCCCTGGTCACAATCGCGACATATATCTTGCACGTCGGCATCAATCCTTGCTCTGTAGGAATTGAGGCGGCTGCATTTGCCGGATCGTAATTGAGCCAGAACTACTCTGGTTTGCCGGGGCAGGACAATTTCATCAGGTGCAATGGGAGACGGTCGTTCTCAAAGAACTACATTCACCCGGTAGCTATATACCGCATCTGCTACCGTATCTGCATGAATGTTGCATAGGCCCGCTGCAAATGTCAATGTAGCCCTGAACTTCGCGCTAAAGATCATGTAGATCTACCTTAAGGCTTCTGGGCGGTGGATATCTATCCACAAGAAGATGATTTAGATGGTCTCTGCGATAACAGCCCAAAAGGTATTGCTAAGACAGCATGATGTAGACCTTCGCACTGGTAGGATCTTTGTCTCCTGATGGAGGTGGTCCACATGAGAACTGAGGAGACAGCCCGTCGCAGTTCGAAGGGCAACATTTTGACAGATCTGACTATGACCATAATGGCGCTGCACAGCTTACCACAGACCGACCAATTGCTTTGAAGTGGTCAACAAGGTGTATGTGTAAGAGCTGTCAAATGTGTAAGAGCTGTCAAATGTGACGCTTAGTATTTTGGGACACTTGATGGTCGGAATCATTTCTCCATCGACCATCACAGTCAGCTGGGTATTCACCTCACGCATATTTGTAGTGAACAATGTGGCTGAAGATTTCTTGCAGGGAAATATGAGGCAAGTTCGTTTAGGTAGACGTTCAACCTATCGCAGATGTCATCAATGGGTGGGAGGCCACGATTGTACAATCGTCCACATATGATACGGAATCTATGCCGTCTGGGGGGGAATGGAGGATAGTTAGAGGTTAAACAGTGCCGGAGATCTCACCCTACCTTGAGTAACTCCCTGTTTCACTCTACGGTGCTTCGTTTTCTTATCCCCAAATTCCACAAATGACTGGCGACCACACAGATAATTCGCGACCCAGCGTTTCAGGCCTGGCTGGAGGGACGTAATGGCGATGTCCTCAAATAGTTTGGCATGACTGACCGTGTCGAATGCCTTCGATAAGCTCAGTGCCACGAGGACCGTCAAATAACATGGCCTGGGCCGATTGAAGCCTCGGCAAATGTGTGCGGTGATGGAATGCAAAGCAGTTGTTGTGCTGATACTTGGCGAATGGAAATTTTCCTACGAGGCTAGGGAGGAGTAGTCCCTCAAGCGTTGTTGTTTTTGTTGCAGCCACATTTTCATGTGGAGGTGGCGATCCTCATCAAGCTTCTTTAGGTAAGGAAACTCGTTCCGGTCCAAAGGACCAATCGCCGTGGGAACTGTGTGGTCGTTGTTTATTTAAATGCGCCAATAACCCACCTTGTCATATGGAGCATCATATGCAACCAGTATTTCAACAAAAGCCGATCCCGCCCGGCCTTTCACTGAGACTCTTCCCTCGATACCGCTGATGGTCCAAGACTGTCGTTGCAGCTACTTCGTATAGAGTATTCCACTATCAGCAACCTGTGGATGAGCCCGGTAGTATGCAGCTAAGCTTCTCGTGACAGCAATGAACACCACACAGATGGGACCTTAATGTTCCAAACGGTATGGTGCTCACAGCTATCCTATGCCGGGCCCCCCTCAAGTGTCCTGGCTACTGGTGAGAGAAGGATTCGGTCTGTACGACTCCCCCTTACTCGGGTCCTTTCCATGCCTCAGTAGCCTCTGCTCATTTTCCAGACATCGGGTACTATAAAAGTGTTCAAGGACAGGTTGAGGATAGTTGTAGGGTACTCGACTTCCGATCCTTCAGCATCAGTGTAGAGATTCCGTCGTGGCTCAGCGCCTTAGATGACCTCGGTTCGGGGACCACGGATAAAGAGAATAGCTCTCCTCCCAGCCCTGTCACTCTCGGGATGCTTAATAAATTGACGGTTGAACAACCTGACGCATTTCTTTGAATCAGTCACAGTTATGATGCCAAAATTGACTGAGGTCCTGTCATCCCTTCTACCAGGGTTCGAGAGTGTCTTAACAGTAGACCACAGCTTGCCTAAACCGGTATCTAAGTAACATTGCTCCAAGTGATCCGGCCACAAATTTCGCTTATGTTCGTTGACTATATTGTTAATTTGCAGATTCAGCTCGCTGATTCTGGGATTAGTGGGGTCCGGCAACAAATCCCATCACGCTCGTCTGCGAGTGCCAATGCCTGCGCCGGAAAATTGGGCCGCACTTGGGGTATTCGACCAGCGGGCGCCGGTGGCGTTAATGATGTCTCGAAATTTCCTCTCGGCAACTAGCACAGTTGACTGACTTCATAAACTTTGACCGCCCAACGTTTATCAATTAGAAGAATGTGGATTGGGTCGGCTTCAGAGAGTACACCAGTGGTGATTGGTGTATTCTCTAAAGCCGACCCAATTGACCTTCTTCTTATAAGTTTATAAAGTCAGGTGGTCGGTCGATGGTGAGAATTATCGGGAGAGGGACTGATCCCAAAGAAATGACGTCTTGCCAGGGCATGCCACTCAGGAGGTCAGGGGATGCAATGTAAATGTCTGGCGAGCTGCTGCACCTCCTCGTAATCCTAGTGAGGGGATCCTCATTCACCGTGCAAAACGTGGAGCTTTCAATCTGCTCTGCCAAAGCTATGTCCCACTGGTCGTCTCCTAGGGGAGAATGCCATGAAATGTGATGCACTTTAAAGTCCGCTAGAACCAGACGATTATGACCAGACAGTAGCCCACTTATGTCAGGCTTGAAAGCTTGGCCATTAACTGGGTAACAACTACCAACCGGCGGTATGTACACGTTGTATAGCTCTATCTCGGCAATATCGGATCTGACTGCTATCCCCATGCACTCCATGTAGGGGTCACTAGCGCCAGGTGCAGGCAAGATGGGTCTATACTCACGAAGGCAAATCCCCCACCTCCATTCCTTGAGCGATCCTTACGTTGTATCTGTGACAACTGTGGTAGCTGCAGGTGTTGGTCAGCTTTGTCTCCTAGATAGCTGCAACCAATTTGTTCTTGCGACTCATAAAATCCACAATCTCGTCGATCTTGCCACGGAGACCGTTGCATTTAAATTGCAAACATGATACACTTCCCGGCACTGGCCTAGAGCTGGCAAAATATCGATGGCACTATCGATATTTTATTTTCTATCTGAACATCGATAAATATTTTCCTTTCGATACTATCGGAAAAGTCTTTTTTTTTTGCACGATACTGAATGTATTTTTTAAATACATTTCACCTATAGGGGGCGCGATTTTCATCCGATTGAGCTATAATCCTTTGCAATGATATCTCCAACTGATTTATTAAATTTGGTTTTATAGGGTCGGGCATTGATATTGGTTCTACATAAATCGATCTCCTTATATATATTTCTCATATTCGTTTAAAATATAGGTGATGAATTATAAACGATAGAGGTCGGGGGGATCATATAGTCCAACGATGAGGACGCAGAAGGTGACGACGCTTGTGACCCACTGTCTATGTTCGCGCATCACCTTGCAATATATTCAGTAATCCCGTAGTGATGTAAGGCCAGAGCAAGATCGGAAATGTACTCACTCCATGCACCGGCTACACCTCAACGACACCGAACGATGATGGAGGGGGTCCTGGCAAACCGAACAGAACCAGGGACCGGGGTTATTTTCAATCCCTGCACGGACGAGAAGCGTGCGGAGAAGACACTCCGATTCGGCTGAAATCGTTTTGGTATGACTTCGAACAACTGTTTCAAGTATGGTTTAAATCAGTTCATATCGTGATATAGCTGTCATACAAATCGATCTCCCGATTAGACTTCTTGAGCCTCTGGAGGGCGCAATTGTTATCCAATTTCGTTGAAATGTTATGAATGGTATGACTTCCAACAATAGTGCCGAGTATGATCTAAATCTGTCTATAACCTGATATAGCCGCCATATAAACCGATCTCCCGATTAGACTTATTGAGCTTCTAGAGGGCGGAATTCTTATCCGATTTGGCTGAAATTTTGCACATATCTTTTTGCTATGACCAACAACTGTGTCTAAATCAGACCATATCCTGACAGAGCTGCCATATAAACCGGTCTCCTGATTTGACTTCTTGAGTGCTATACGGCGCAATTCTTATCCAATTTGGCTGAAATTTTGCATATGACGTTCTCCAACAACTGTGGTAAGTATGATCTAAGTCGGTTCATAACCTGATATAGCTGCCATATAAACCGATCTCCCAATTTGAAATTCTGAGCCTCTTTCTTCAATGAACTTGACATATGCGATCCATGGTGGAGGGTATATAAGATTCGGCCCGGCCGACCTTAACACGCTTTTACTTGTTATCTCTAGGATGGACACAATGGGCCTGAGGTCCGTAGTAACAAGCGGGACGGACACTCCTCTCGCACGTTTGGATCAATCCCAGTGAGAATAGTGGTGGCATCATAATTTTTTATCCCTTACTTGAGCTACGATGTTGCTGTATTTGTAGTCACATTTGCCTGTGGAGGTGACGATCCTCGTCAAGGTCGTTCCGATCTATGTGAGCATGCTACCGCAACTTGTGGACGCGATCAGTAGGTCCCCGCTAAGTTTCTCATGGTGACAAAGAATGCCTGATTAAAGTTTCTTGCCTTGTTGCAGCAGTGTATTGTACACCGAGGCCCTTGCCGATGAAGAATTCCATTGGGTCAATCCGGTATGTATTGACCCGTCTGCCATGGGATTGGGGTGCCTGCCTTGGAATCATTCTGTGTCGTTTGCTTGAATACTTATTATGGCCTTTTGCTGTAGAATCATTTCGGGTCTTTGCTCGAATCCTTATTAAGGCCTATTGCCGTAGAATCCGTCTGAGTGCCAGACGCCGTATTAATCAAGGTCTCTTTCCGTTGTATTCGTCCGTGATTCGACATACCTAATGTAAATGGGTATAAGTTACATCCCAATACATCTAGTTTGGAGTGCTTCCTAAGACCTCCAGCATTAGAATCCTTCCCTCAATCCAAATCGGTACAAAGAACCTTCCCTCTGTCCGCTTCCAAAAAATTTGTTGTCTGGGTCTTCATTTTTAACTCCATTTGGAGTGTTTTACTTACTGATATTCTTTGTAGTACTGTTTTCACCGAATTCCATTTATCCTTTCGACGATCTATAATCAAATGAAAGCCCAAATCGGCATCTTGTAGTCTGCAGAGAAGAACAAGAAGAAGACAATAGACAGATTATTTGGACTCCCCATTTTCCCCCTTCACAATTTCTACTTACGATGGCACTGATGTTAAATACAAAATAAGCTTCTGATAATCAACCTCCTCCAAAGTATTAAAATTATTATTATCGGGAAATATGATAAGAGGACAACCCTCCTGGGAACGACCACCTGTCAAAAAACAAGAGGAGATAACATGAAATCAAAGATAACTTCACTCACCTTCAACCACTTACCTGTTATAATGGCATGTTGTGGATGTAATAGATCCGCAACATCTCCTATATTCAAGACACCCTCACTGCTCATGGTGGCCGGGGCAATGTGTTCCAGCAGAGAATTCACACTGCCGGAGACGTGACGCAAAATGCCTGGCAATGCCTCAGCGGCATAGGAGATGGTCTGGGAGTTTATGGACGAATTGGAATTGGTGCTGATGACGGATTGTTGCTGTAGCATAGACACCGCTGCGCCACCGTTATGTTTGGGAGTTGTGGTTGCCGATGCACTGCCTCCTCCAGCCGGGCCACTATTACTGCAGTTATTGTTGTGGATGACAGATTGCTGGAGCACGGTCTGTATGGAGGTGTTACTAGTTGTGGAACATTGTGATTCTAACATCTGATGGTTGATGATCTGCTGAAGTTGGGGATTTGAGTGTCGTTGCTGCTGCTGTGTCGATGTCATAACAACTGCTGTTGCTGTTGCCTGAGATCCAATCGCTATGGAGTCACCATCATTATCTGCAATGATGGAAAACAGAAAGAAACAAAGATGAAAAAAAAAACAACAACTCGTGCAGCATGAGAATGTTGGAAGAATTGTAATGATAACTGCCTGCTTTGCCAACAATGCCACATAATGTGGTGGCTCCGGCATTGCCATATAATTTCATGATGATTACAAAAACAGTTCCATAATGCAATGAAGTCTCTGCAATTCAAATGCAACACCTCCCCTCCTCCTCCTCCTCCCTAATCACAGTGACAACTGCCTTAGACAAATTTTTTTTTTTTTTTTGAAATGTTTGTGCAGCAGCCTTAACAAAATGCCGCACTATTTGCTTGTTGTCTGTCTGCCTACATCCACCCAGTCAGTCAGCAATTGGGTCGCAATGGATTATGCGGAAAATGGATTTTCCTTTAAGACAACTGTTGCACAGCTCAAAGAAAAGAAGGCCGATAGCTAAATAGATAGACGACGGTCAGCCACAATACAATTCTTAAGAACTTTGTACTCGGCCAAAGATAATGATGAACGGCCTGCTAATTGTCGTTCCAATTGATGGTATGGAAAATGCAGAATGGAATGGATAAACATGAACATTAGCAATGATTATCTTAACAGAGAGCAAAAGAATATAAAAGGAAAAAAAATAATTTATTAATAGACATAAAATTTGCAACAAAATTTTACTACAAATAAAAATTTTACAAAAAAAAATATTGACAAAATTTTTTGGAAAAATAAAATTTTGACAAATTTTGCCCATGAACATTCCACTGAGGAACAGGGGCAAACTTCTCACATATCAATGAGTGCAGTCCGATTCAAGTTTAAACTCAATGATAAGGGGCCTCCTTTTTATAGCCGAGTCCGAACGGCGTGCCGCAGTGCGACACCACTTTGGAGAGAAGTTTTACATGGCATGGTACCTCACAAATGTTGCCAGCATTAAAAGGGGAAAATCACCGCTGAAAATTTTTTCTGATGGTTTCGCCAGAATTCGAACCCAGGCGTTCAGCGTCGTAGGGGGACATACTAATCTCTGCGCTACGGTGGCATCCTATATATATATATATTTGGCCTATAGGCTATATAATTGATTGATAACGGAAGCGGGGTGGACCCTCCCCCTTATCCCAAAAGCAATACCCAAAAATTAAAGGGGTCCGATCGGAACAGTATGGGGCTCATATAAAAGGTATTCGGGTGTAGAGTAAGATTTTGAAATTAAAAATTGGATCCAGGTACCAAGGAGGCCACCCCGACCCCAAAACCCCTTCTAATAGGCATATTGGCTGATTATGACAATATGGGAGTTAAATGAAAGGTAACGGGAAAAGATTATGAATATGGTCTGAAATGAGCAATACACTATATAATTGGTTGATAACGGAAGTGGATGGACCCTCCCCCTTATGCCAAAAGCAACACCTTCAAGTACCCAGGAGGCCGCCCTACCCCCAAACATACAAATTTTCCCATGAACATTCCATCAAGGAACAGGAGATACTGCTATCATACCAAGAAATGCAGTCCTATTCAAGTTTTAGCTCAATGATATGGAGCCTCCTTTTTTTGTGCCCACCTTTCGTCATAATCCGGTGAGAAATGCAAAATTTATGCTCCAATAGCAGCTTTATATAAATTTGATACAGATATTGAGTGGTCTATTAAGTACAAGTCATTGTTCGATTTTGTAGAACAAAATATTGGTTCTTTTGGTAGCCATATCCAAATATAGGATGATCTGAACCATATTCGACACTGATGTCGAAAAGTCACTGTGTCAAATTTCAGGGAAATCGGGTTATAAATTCTTATATGTGGGCAAGATTTTAAATCGAGAGATCGATTAATATGACAGCTATATCCAAATCTGAACCGATCTGGGCCAAAATGAAGATGGCTGACAAAGCGCCTAACACAACTCACTGATCCAAATTTCGGCGAAATCGGACAATAAGTGTGCCTCTAATGTCTATATGGCAGCTATATCCACATCTGGACTGATCTGGGCCAAATTGTAGAAAGATATTGAACGGCCTTACACAACTCACTGTCGCAAATATCGGCGACGTCAGACAATAAATGCGCCTTTTATGGGCCCAAAACATTAAATCGGGAGAACGGTCTATATGGTAGCTACATCCAAATCTGGACCAGATTGAAGACGAATGTCGAAAGGCTTATCACAACTCGCTGTCCCAAATTTCGGCGACATCGGACAAAAATTGCGCCTCTTATGGACCCAAGTCCTTAAATCGAGAGATCGGTCTATATGGCAGCTATATCCAAATCTGGACCGATCTGAGCCAAATTGAAGACGAATGTTGAAGGGCCTAACACCACTCACTGTCCCAAATTTCGGTGAAATCGGACAATAAGTGCCCCTTTTATGGGCCCAAAACCTTAAATCGAGAGATCGCTATATCCATTCTGGACCAATGCGTGCCATATTGCAGAAAGATATCGAGGGGCCTAACACAACTCACTGTCCCAAATTTCGGTGAAATCCGACAAGCGGGATTTTTCACTTAACCGTGTTAGTTATGCGGTTTCGACTGTATCTGTTTTATGGCTAAGGGTTTCAGGGACGCCTCATCTCACAAACTACCCCTAAATCACACATATATAACGACTATAGCACTATGTAGCTCAATGTGGTTTTTGAGAAAAGATCTAATAGCCGCTTTTGGTGCAAAGGGATGGGTGGTGCGATTTAAGCGAAATTTTGTGTGCACTCATGTAGTACCCTTAAAATAAAAATGTGGTATCCAAATTTCGAATAGGGGTCCTTGGGGGACCGTCCCACCCTAAAACCTACCTAACATATATTTATACCAATCACGACAATATGGGACTTAAATGAAAGGTATTTGGGATAAGAAAACGTATCTGATATCCAATTGTCGGATCAAGTGCTAGGGGAACCACCTCAACCCCCAAAACACCCCTAAATTTGACATATTTACCGACCATGGCAATATGGGACTCAAATGAAAGGTATTTACGAGTAGAATACGAATCTAAAATCCAAATGTGGGATCACGTTTCTGGGGGTCCACCCCTTTCCCAAAACACCTCTCAAAAAGGACTTATTTACTGATCATGGCAATATGGGGCTTAAATAAAAGGTATTTAAGTATAGAATTCGAATCTGATATCCAATTATGGGACCAAGTGTTTGGGGGGCCGCCTCTCCCCAAAAACGTCCTCCAAAGGGGACACATTTACGACCATAGCCACATGGGGATCATATGAAAGGTCTTTGGGAGTAAAGCATGAATATGATATCAATATTCGGGAAGAGTGTCTATGGGGCCACCCCACCCCCACAACACCACCCAACCCCCAAAACACCCCTAAATCGGACATATTTACCGATCATGGCAATATGGGACTCAAATGAAAGGTATTTGCAAGTAGAATACGAATCTGATATCCAAATATGGGACCAAGTGTTTGGGGGGCCGGCACTCCCCAAAAACACAAGTATTTGCTGACCATTGCAATATGAGGCTCAAATAAGAGGGTTTTTAGAGTGAAACACGAATCCGATATATATTTTTAAGGCCAACTCACTGAGTAGCCGCCCATCCTCCAGAAACACCCCCAAGCCGGTCATGTTTGCCGACTATGGAAATATGGGGCTCAAATTAAAGGTATTTGGGAGTAGACCATGTATCCGTTATCAACATTAGGGACCAACTGTCTAGGGAACGTCCCACCACCATAACAACCCCCAAATATAACGTATTTGCTCACCAAGACAATTTGGGTCTTAAAGAGAGTTGAACTAAATATTTATAGTTTTTTATAGTTTTTAGGGACAATACCCCAAACCGGACATATTTCCAGACTTTTGCAATAAGGAGTTTAAATGAGATTAGAAAACGAATTTGATATCCAATTTTGAGGCCAATGGCAATATGGGGTTAAAGTAAAAGATATATAGATATATGAGAATAGAGCACGTTACTGATATATTTTCCAGGCTTGGGAATTTTCCAATTGCCAAAACACCCAAAAATCGGGCATATTTGCCGACCATGTCAATGTGGAGCTTAAGTGATAGGTATTGGCGGGAAGAGCAAGAATTGATACCCACTTTCGGGCCCAATTTTCTGGCGTGTACCCCTTTCCCAAAATACCCCACAAACATCAATTTTTTAGTGACCATCGCAATATGGGGCTCAAATAAAGGTATTTGGGAGTGGAATACGAATTTGATATCCAAATGTAGGCCAATGTATTTAGGGCATTACCCCTTCCCCAAACCACCCCCCAAAGGGTAAACATTTTTCGATCATGCCAATATGTGGCTCAAATGAAAGGCATTTGAGATTAGAAAACGAATTTGATAACCTATTTTGGGGCCATGTGTTTGGGGGACGCCTCATCCTGTAAACTCCCCTAAACCAATGGCAATATGGGGTTAAAATAAATGGTATTTGAAAGAAGAGCACGATACTTATATTTTTCAGGGCCAAGTGCCTCGAGAACCACCTCACTCCCGAAAACACCCTAAATCAAATATCATGACAATATCGAGCTGAAATAAAGTATTGGTTGCCCAAAAAGTAATTGCGGATTTTTCATATAGTCGGCGTTGACAAATTTTTTCACAGCTTGTGACTCTGTAATTGCATTCTTTCTTCTGTCAGTTATCAGCTGTGACTTTTAGCTTGCTTTAGAAATAAAGTGTAAAAAAAGTATATTTGATTAAAGTTCATTCTAAGTTTTATTAAAAATGCATTTACTTTCTTTTAAAAAATCCGGAATTACTTTTTGGGCAACCCAATATTTTAAGAATAGAGTACACCTTACATCCAAACTTAAATTCGTAGACCAATAACGATCATATGGTATTCAGATATAGGCACTTATATTGTTAAACTGTTAGTCAAGCGATATACTAATTTTGTAGGATGGTATTTCACTAAAAGCTCTTTAATTGTCGAAAATTAATATTCCAAGGAAAATTTTGTTCCATATAAAGTAAAGAAGGCGCAGCGGAGCGGGCCCAGGTCAGCTAGTTTTCTATAAAAAAAATATTTTCTATAGAAAAAAATTTGCTATTCTATAGAAATGTTTATAAATTTACTATTTTCTGTTCAGTAATGCCTCTAAAATAAAAGATGTTAAGTTCCAGTTAGTGTGACCAAAATAACTGGAACAGTTACTGAAACGTATATGAAAGAACCCAAGGCTTGGAAAAACAAAGCAGACCATATCGCCAACGCATGCCAGAGATAAAATAAGGAATGGGGAAAACACTTGTCATTTAGGGGCAACTGTAAAACTGTGTAAAATAAAAAAACGGCACCACAAGAACAACCACTGGCGACTCAGGGGGGCTATAACAGTGGCATTCATTTTCGCTGTTTAGGAGCACCTACCTCCATAGGCATTCATGCTATTCATATGCATTTAGAAAAAAAATCACTGCTGTGTTTTTCTTCTTCTTCTTCTTCTTTTGAAATGTGGTAAACAATGTAAACAGATAATAAACAATTTCTCCATAGCACCATAACCACCAACTCCACCACTTGTTCTTCTGTTTCTAATATTACCATTTCTCTGCATTTTTTTTACAGCAATTACTCTGAGCTCTATTCAACTGAATGTTATTCATTCATGGAATGCTATGGAAGAAGCCACTTGAAAGCAGCAATCAAAGGTGGACCAATGGTGTTGTATGCTCCATACACACAGAGACCTAATGAAACCTGAGTAAAACCATTCACCTTTAAGTGCTCTTCAAATACTACTCTAGTGCCACATATCATAATAAGGAGTGCAATACAACAGAATGGGATGGAGGCCAGTGATTATGAGAAAAGTTTGGGTGAAGAAATATGAAATTCGGAACTAATTTTGATGGACCTCGGCTGATGTTTTCAGATGGGTTATTAAACAATCCGTATCAAATTTCGAGCAAATATGTTCAAACTGTAATAACTATGGTTGACAAATTACAAAATTTTTGCGAACTACGCAAAATCTGACAAAGCTGTATCTAATTCTGAACCGATTTCGAGCAAACTTCTCAGACAATGTGGTAGTCGTCGAGGAAAGTGTTTTACAAAATTTTGGCAAGACTGGTCAAACAATACGCTTGCAGTGGCTCTTGGAATGAAAATCGGGCGATATACATATATGAAAGCTATATCTAAATCAGGGCCGATTTCTATGAAATTCGCCAGTAATGGTGAGAGTCATAAGAAAATCCTTCCTGCTAAACTTCGAGAGAATCGGTTAAAAAATGAGCACTTTAGTGCAACATTTCTCAAAATCAGACGAACATATATATGGGAGCTACACCTAAATTTGAACCGATTTCGAGCAAATTTCTCAAATGCTTTGGCAATGGTCGATTAAAGCATTTTGCAAAATGTTGGCAAGATGGGTCAATAAATGCGCTTGCTGTGACTCCAGAAGTTAAAATCGGGCGATATACATATATGAAAGCTATATCTAAATGTAAACCGATTTCTATGAAATTCACCAGTAATGATGTCAAGGGTCATAAGAAAATCCTTCCTGTCAAATTTCGAGAGAATTGGTTAACAAATGACCATTTCATTGCAATATTACTGCAAATCGGATGAACATATATATGGGAGCTATATCTAAATCTGAACCGATTTCGAGCAAACTTTACATACATTAAGGAAGTCATCAAGGAAAGCGTTGTACGAAGTTTTGGGAAGATAGGTCAATAAATGCGATTGCAGTGGCTCTGGGAGTGAAAATCGGGCGATTAAATATATATGGGACCTATTGGGTTGCCCAAAAAGTAATTGCGGATTTTTCATATAGTCGGCGTTGACAAATTTCTTCACAGCTTGTGACTCTGTAATTGCATTCTTTCTTCTGTCAGTTATCAGCTGTTACTTTTAGCTTGCTTTAGAAAAAAGTGTAAAAAAGTATATTTGATTAAAGTTCATTCTGAGTTTTATTAAAAATGCATTTACTTTCTTTTAAAAATCCGCAATTACTTTTTGGGCAACCCAATATTTCTAAATCTGAACCGATTTCTATGAAATTCACCAGTAAAGTCAAGGGTCATAAGAAAATCCTACATGCCAAATTTCGAGAGAATCGGTTAACAAATGACATTTTATTGCATTATTACTGTAAATCTGACGAACAGCTATATAGGAGCTATATCCAAATCTAACCCGATTTTTTCCAATTTCAATAGGCATCGTCTCTAGGCCGAAAAACATGTCTATACCAAATTTTAAGACGATCGGATGAAAACTGCGACCTGTACTTTGTACACAAATTAACATGGACAGACAGACAGACTGACGGACGTAGCTAAATCGAATCAGAAAGTGATTCTGGGTCGATCTGAAGACTTATCAATGGGTCTACCTCTCTTCCTTCTGGATGTTTACAAACAAATGGACTAAGTTATAATACCTTGTAGCACAGTAGTGGTAGGGTATAAAAACAAATTTATGGCGATAAGTCTGCTACTTTTAACAGCAAGTGCGTTTTTTTTATCAAAGTCAATAAAATCAACTTTTCTTCGCCTAATGGTATTTAGAAAATATTTTTTATTGTGTTTTATAAACATTTTTAAAATTTTTTTTTCCAAAATTTTTTTATTTTTTTTTATTTTTAACAAATTTTTTTTTAATTTTACAACAATTTTTTTTTTAAATAATTTTTTTTTTAAATTACTACGCTAGTAGAAATGCTCTAAATAATGAGTATATGAAATTTTATCAAAATCGGACATGGGAGTCGAGGGTCAGGCGTTAATTGGTTAATAACTCTCTCCATAGGGTTCATATTTGGACAACGTCCGGCTGACAATATAGACAATTTTTTCCTATCATTTCTTTACTGCAGGTTTTTGGGGTACTTACACTTAAAGTGATATTCAAAAAAATTGGGGGGATGATCTTGACAACAGTCGGTACACAAAATCAACAACGCGCGTTTACAGAATCAACACCGTATAATGTCAATAATTTTAACAACACATGTTTATTATAGTGACATCATTGATGCACGATTGTGCAATGTCTGTTTATCAGGATGGCGCCAGAAATAGCATCATATGATCAAGAACATCTATACTAAAGTCTATCACTAACGAAAGGCTTAGTAACGCTTGGGAAACAAATGCAAATTTTCTCATGAACATGAACAGGGGCAAATTTCTCACATATCAATGAGTGAAGTCCGATTCAAGTTTAAGCTCAATGATAAGGGGCCTCATTTTTATAGCCGAGTCCGAACGGCGTGCCGGAGTGCGATACCTCTTTTGAGGAGAAGTTTTTAGGTTGTACAGTACCTCACAAGTGTCGCCATCATTAGGAGGGTAGAACTACCGCTGACAATTTTATGATAATCTCCCCAGGATTCGAACCCAGGCCTTCAGCGTTGTAGGCGGACATGCTAACCTCTGCGCTACAGTGGCCTCCGACGCTTGGGAAGCAGCAGAATGTTTTGTAGTGGCATCAACAAGATATTAGAGTTTAAGTGTAACATCATATATCGAAAACTTGGGTTCTCATTTTGCGGAGTTTTGATTTCATTTAAATGCTTCAGAACAATTTTCCGATCTAACTTCATTAGCCTTTACAGACCGCAATTATTATCAGATTTGGCTGAAATTAAGACTTTCAACAACTGCGCCAGGTATAGTCCAAATTGGTTTATAACCTGGTATAGCTCCCATATAAACCGATCTTCCCATTAGAATTTGTTGGCCCTCTAGAGCGCGCAATTCTTATCTAATTTGACTGAAATTTTCCACGTAGCGTTTTTATATGACTTCCAACAGCTGCGCCTGACTCCCAACAACTGCGCCAGGTATGGTCTGGTTTGGTTAATAACCTGATATAACTCCCATATAAACCGTTCTCCCGATTAGACTTCTTGAGCCTCTAGAGGGCGCAATTCTTATCGAATTTGGCTAAAATTTTGCACGTGGTGTTTTGTTATGTTTTTCAACAACAGTGCCGAGTGTGGTCAAAATCGAACCATAACCTGATATAGCCACCATATAAACCGATCTCTCGATTTGACTTTATGATCCTCTAGAGGGCGCAATTCTTGTCCGATTTGGCTGAAATTTTGCATGTGGAGTTTTGTTATGTCTTCCAACAACTCTGCCGAGTATGGTAAAATTTGGTCTATAACCTGATATAGCTGCCGTATAAACAGATCTCTCATATAAACCGATCTCCCGACTAGACTTCTTCAGCCTCTAGAGGGCGCAATTCTTATCCGATTTGGATTAAATTTCGCACGTAGCGTTCTATTATGACTTCTTACAACTGCGCCAGGCATGATCCAAATTGGTCCATAACCTGATATAGCTGCCATACAATCCGATCTCCCGATTTGCCTTTTTGAGCCTCTATTTGGCACTATTTTTAACCGATTTGGCTTAAATTTCGCACGTTGAGTTCTGCTATGTCTTCTAACAGCTATGCTAGGCATGGTCCAAATTGGTCAATAATCTGATATTGCTGCCATATAAACCGATATCCAAATTTAATTTCTAGAGCCTCTAGAAAGCGCCATTTCCACCCGTTTTGGCAGAAATTTTGCAGGTAATGTTTTGCTATGTCTTCCAACAACTATGTCGAGCATGATGAGACCCCTTATAAACCGATCGCTGATCTTGAATTTTTGAGCCTGTAGAGCGCGTAATTATTATCCAAATTGGCTAAAATTTTGAAAGTGCTATTTTCTTATGACTTCTTTTTGATTTTAATGTACCCACTGTGCAATACAATCGCTGTGAAGGGGAGTAAGTGAATGGTTATGTGAGTAGAGTAGATGCAAGTACCTACATCTGATGTTGCACATGATGGTATTATGGCCGATTATGGGAGATGATGTTGTAGTACACTTTGCTTGACTATTTTTACAACATAATACATATGTATATCTTATTCCCTTCGTTCTGGTTTCGGTGAATGTTTTACTTGTCTCTTTTTTTCGTTTAAGGTTGTATACGTTACGCATTGTGAAACAAAAAAAAAAACATAAAATATAATGATGCGGCCCTTAACCAAAATTGGGTGGTAATAGGGATTAGAGAAGAGGGAACACAGGGGACCACTTAATACTATTCGCCCCAATTGGCCTACAATCACAAATGTTGTGGTTTGACTATTCGTCTTAGGCAGGTAATGCAGCTAAAAGATAAACTCGAAGAAAAGTGTCGCAAGGGAATGCCTAAAGAAATAAAATAAAAAAAAAAATTTTTTTCCTAATTGTAATTTAAAATTTGTTTTTTAAGGATTTTGTCAAAATTTTTATAAATTTCATTTTTATTCATTTCAGAACTGAAAAAAAACTTCCACCGATTTATATAAAATTTTCAACAGGTGCTTATTCTTGTGCCATAGTTATGTAAAAAATTCATAAAAAAATTTTGATCCCTGGATTCCGAGAAAAGGACATAACACGTTTGTGTAACTTAGGTTTTCGGCTTTTACATTTTTGATGTAAAAAATTTTTCAAAATTTTATTTTTCTAAAAAAGTTTTGAATTATTTTTTCGCAGAGAATTTTTTCAAAATTGTATTTTATCAACAATATGATTTTTATAGAAATTGTTTTTTTTTTATTTTTTTCTTGGGTGTATTTTATGTTGAAGCGCCGTTGCAGTTGTACCCTATTTGTTGTATGGTGTTGACCTATATTTACAAAGACCCATACCCAAGAATTCCTAGTAAATATTTATATCCAAGCAAAGCAAGCATACTATGGTTAAGTTGTTCATTCTTCCATTCATTGCATTCGCTACTCATTTCTTGGTCTGTCCGTCCATCCCTCCGTCTGCCATTCTTTCAATTTAGTCCGTTCATTCACATGTAAAGTCGCATGATTGCTTCTAAATGCACCACTAAATGGTAAAAAAAAAGAATAAAACAAATAAATTACACAAAGAATACCAAAGAAGTCTAAATAAAAAACAATTAATAATAAACAAGGGATACAAATTAGTTGGGTTTCTGTAGACATATATAGACTCTCGGACCATAAATCAAGTATTGGAATTAAAAAAAAAAGAAGAATAAGATTTACAAAGCCCCGTAAGAGGCATTATTCGCAAATCCATTTAAAAAAAATACAATAATTTCCGGCCAAGTGACCCAAATGGAAATAAAAAAACAATTATTGAAAATTTTAAAAAATTCACCAAAAGATAAATAAATAAAAGATAAATTAAAAAATAATAAATAAAGAAAGTATGGAAATAAAAAGGCAAAGCGCAGCACAAACATTGCCACCAACTAATATTACAGTTCTCTATATATTGGGTTGCCCAAAAAGTAATTGCGGATTTTTCATATAGTCGGCGTTGACACATTTTTTCACAGCTTGTGACTCTGTAATTGCATTCTTTCTTCTGTCAGTTATCAGCTGTTACTTTTAGCTTGCTTTAGAAAAAAAGTGTAAAAAAAGTATATTTGATTAAAGTTCATTCTAAGTTTTATTAAAAATGCATTTACTTTCTTTTAAAAAATCCGCAATTACCTTTTGGGCAACCCAATAGTTGTATAACAGTTTGAAAAGTGTTATATTGTTATACATAAGTATAATAAAATTAATTAATTGGCCTCTAAGATTGGTTGTATAACAGTTTTAAATTGGAACACTATTTTAAATGAGTGCAACAAAAATATATAATAAACTTTTGTGATCGTCAAAGGGAGTGAAGAGTCATAATAAATCATAATAAACCGTAATACTACAGTTGTATAACAGTTTGAAAAGTGTTATACTGTTACACATGAATATAATAAATATATATAATGGACTTTTCAGGTTACCACTGAAATGGAAAATGCGTCAACAGTACTATATAATATTATAATAACAACTATATAACAGTTTTATAACAATTTATATAGTGTTATACTGCTATAATTGAGTATGATTAAATAATTTCCAATTTGTGATGTTGTCACTGGAATGTACAATGAGTCAAAGATAATTATATAACATTATAACAGTTTGTAAAGTGTAATACTGTTATTATACGAGTGTTATTAAAATAATTATGCATTTTTGAAGTTGCCTCTGGAATGGAAAAGATGTCTAGAGTCTTTATACATATAATTGTGTAAAGGTTTATAACACTCTAAAAACTGTTATACCTGAGTATAACGAAAGTAATAAATCGACTTGGGAGGTTGTCAATGATATGGAAAAGGAGTTTAGATACATTATATAAAGGATTAACAGTATTATAACAGTTTAAAATTTGTTATACGGTAATACTGTTATACATGAGTGCAATGAAAATAAATAATAAAATTTTTAGATCGCCACTGGCGTGGAAATGAAGCTTATAGTCATTATATAATAGTAATGGGCTTTTAAGGTAGTCAATGAAATGAGAATTGAGTCTAATCAAATTATAATAGTTTTTGGCGTTATACATGAGTATAACAAAATTAATTAATGGGCTTCTGGGGTTGTCATTGAAATGGAAAATGAGTCAAAGCTATAATACACAAGTATAACAGTTGCATAACAGTTTGAAATATTGTATTTGTTATGCATGAGTATTATTTCTGATATTGTCAATGAAATGGCAAAGAATTTGGATTCTCTATATAACAGTTGTAAAACAGTTTGAAAAATTTTATACTGTTATACGTGAGTATTGTTTCTGAGATAGTCAATGAAATGGGATTCTCTAGATATACCAGTTTGAAAAATGTTATACTGTTATACATGAGCATTATTCTAATGGAATGGAAAATAAGTCAGATTCATTATATAAAAGTTGCGTAATAGTTAAAAATGTCGTATACTGTTATACATGACTACAATAAAAACAAGTAAAAAAGTACTAAATTCAGCCCTGCCGAAATTTGAATACCCATCATCATGGATAAATTGATTATCTTATTTTATTTTTACTCTATTTTGTCCATAGTTATATCCAAATATGGACCGATTGGTATTATCATTGGTTTAGATATTAGATAGCCTTATACCAGTCACAGTTTCAAATTTCCCCGAAATCGGGTAAAAAATTTGCATATTATGTGCAAAAGAGCATAAATATAGTTCTATATGGCAGCTATATCGAAATATGATCGTTTGTGGACCATACTCAGTTCGGGTACCGAGAGGCCTAGAGAAATCGGGTTATAAATGAGACTTCTGTGGGCCTAAAACCCTAAATGTTGAGTTGGGTTTATATGGCAGCTATATCTAAATATCTGTACCATATTCAATTCGGATATCAGGAGGTCTCAAATTTCAGAGAAATCGGGTAATACATTCGCTTGGTATGGCTACAAGACCTGATATCAGGAGTCCTATAGATCGCAGGTCTATATAGATCATCTAAGGTTTGGATATCGCCAAGCCTAGTGCAACTCACGGTTCCAAATTTAGACAGATTGTCTTATAAATGAGGTTTTTGTGGAATAAAGACCCTAAATCGAAAGATCGGTCTATATGGCGCTATATCCAAACATAGTCCGATCTGGACCATACAAAAACTAAAGCTGAAATGCGGATCTGTGCCGAATTTCAACTGTGTAAATTTTTGAAGACTGTAAAGTGATTACGAAAGACGGACTGACACATGGAAATCGTAAAAGCGTCTTAGCTTTTTAAGATGTTGTAACTGGAATGTTTAACAGCAGTATAACAGTTTAAAAATAGTATTATACTGTTAATTAATAGTATTATACTGTTATTATACTAAAAACAATGAAAGAACTTCTGAGGTTCTCAATGGAAAATTCGTCAAATACAATAATAATTGTATAACAGTTGAACTAGTGTTGGAATTTTGAGGTTGCCACTGGAATGGAAAAGGAGTCTAAAATAATTATATAATAATGTAATAGTTGTATAACAGAAATGTGTTATACTCAAATATGTGAGTATATTTAAGATTACTTATGATTTCTGGTATTGCTACTGGAATGTTTAAGAAGTCCGAGTCATACAATAGCTTTATACAGCTGTATAACCGTTTGAAAAAGTGTTATACTGTTATAAATGACCATACTTAAAATAATGAATAGACGTCTGAGGTTCTCAATGAAATGGAAAAGAAGTCAGATTCAATCGTATAATAGTTTAAAAAGTGTTATACGACTTATATCTAATAAAAATTTTAAATGGACTTTTGTAGTTGCCACTGGAATGAAAAATGAGTCTAGAACCATTATATAATAATGTTGTAGTTGTGTAACAGTTTGAAATGCCTTATACTCCAGTACATGATGGCATGGCCTTTTTACATTTGTATAACAGTTTTAAATGTATTATATTGTTATACATGTGTAAGTATAATAAAACTTATTTATCAATTATATGGGAAAGTAGTCAAATTCATTGTATAACACTCGTATAACAGTTTAAAAAGTGTTATAATACTATAATTTAGTGCAATAAGAATTAATAATGGATTTTTTAAGATCGCTACTGAAAAAGTAAAGAAGTCTGGAATCTTTTTGTAATAGTATAACAGTTTAGAAGAGTTTGAAAAGTGTTATCCTATTTAATAAATAATTATAAAAATTATTAAGCTTCTAATGGGCTATGCCCATGGAATAGAAATCAAAAAAAATTGGCGATTTTTGCTTTTTTATCAATAAGAGGGGTTCATTAAAATACCATATTGTAACAAATGTTCATTATATTCTTTATGACTATAACATACAATATAATTATTTCTATACCAAAATCTATGTGTTTATGAATACTGAATTGATGAGTATAAATTCCCATATTCAGATAATTTTATATTTATACAAATGTGCAGATTTTGATATGCTTTCATCTCCAACAGCCCATAAAATTTTAATTTGCTACGAAATCATAAAAACCCTATCCATCAAAAACACAACAAATGACACTAAAGAATATAAAACATGAAAAATTTTATTTTTAGAGAAGAAGACACCGTGGCATTGGTTGAAATGGAAGATATTAAATTTGAGAATATGTTCTCATTTCTTTTGATGTCCAAATTTCTTTGCCAATAATGAAGACATGCAAAACAAATGGAAAATTTTTCTTAAATGAAAAGTGTGTCTTCCAAGTTAGGAAACTTAATTACTATATTGCAATACGGCCATTAAAAAACAAGAAAAACGTGTATTCGCTAAGTCAATTTATATATAGAACATTTATTCATCACCAAAATCGTTTACTTTGTCACGTTCCGAAAAGAGGAAGTTTACACTAAAGGCATAACACGGAAAATCTAAGCTGAATCATCTTAATAGAATAGTTAATAGTGTGGGTATAAGTACAGAGACGTTTTGTTGATTGAAAGAGAGAGATTGTTCAAATTTAACTATAAAGTGATTTTTAGCGGTTGCATAATTCTGATACAGTATTATTATGCAGGACCGTATTATGGTCAGGCAGTCTAAACCAGATCTCAATCCCTGGGCTCTCAATGTAGACTCCCGGGCCCACTCTGTCCTCTAGCTTTGATCAATCCGTGTAACATGATCTTCAAGATGGCAATACTAGGGTTCCGCCAATCCAGGACTGTGCCGATGGCAGCAGTGCCTAGCACTCGACTTCAAGATTCATCTCAGGTATCCGATCGGAAACCTCTTCCCTTCCTTATAGTTTTTCTATCGTCGCCTCGATTATACTGCGATGGTATGAGCTGCAGCCATCCTCAATCCATTCTCCCATCGCCTTAAGTCTCGTAGCCGCAGTGGCTGCCTCACACTTAATCTGTATGTCAATGGGTCGGATATCTAGAATAGTCTCCAGTGCCCAGTGCATCTGTAGTCGGTCATTTGTGGTGGTCACCCATAGGAGTGGCGGTAAAATGCCCCCTGTGGCGTGCCCTGTGCCGCTTTCTCCCTTATATTAATGCCATGAAACACATGGATGTCCTACTCTTTATCATGGTGTCCACAATACGTTCCATTGTTTTGACTAGAAAGGACGTAAGGCTTATGAGTCTGTAGGCCTTTGATGTCGCATAACTTGCCTAGCTGGGCTTGGGTATAAACACCACCCTTGCCTCCTGCCAGGCTTTCGGAGTGTATGTCCTAAGCACGCTGTGAAAATTTTGGCCAGATGAGGCGCCAGATACTCTGCCTCTTTTTGTAGTAACGCCGGAAATATTCCATCAGATCCGGGTGACTTAAATGGTTTGAAACTCCTCAAGGATTCCTTCATCATAAATTCCGTAATTACAAACCTTCGATCAACGTCATTATTCCAAGATTCCGGTGTCTCCGTGAGTCCCGTCGTATCCTGTGGAAAATGGGCTTTCATCAAAAGCCTTAACATGTCCTCCATTGTCTTTGCTCTGCAAGTTTGGGTTTTTGAGAGAAACTTTTTTATCTTGGCGGCGTTATTAATGCTATCGACCTGTTCGCAGAAAAGCTTCCAGGAGGCACGTTTGTAATACACATCCCAATAATCTTCCGCTTTTTTACGACGTGCTCTGTTAAAAAGTCCGCGGACCTTTTTCCCAATATTGCGAATCTCCCCGTTCATCCAGGGTTTTTCTTGGGTTGATTTCCTTTCCCGAAGAGGACATCTTTGAAGGACTTCACCAGTGCAGTCGTAATCCTGTTGACATTTTCGTCAATCTCTTATATGCTTGGACAATCTAAATTATCTTGCCCAAGTCTTATTCTGAGTAGCCTTCCAAATTTTGTCCAATTGGTCTTAAACTTAATCCGGAAGCTTACCGGATCCGGCGCTGGCCGTGCTATTCTATACCTAATCTAGCGATGTTCAGAAAAAGAGTGTTCCATGGAGACCCTCCAATCCTGAACCTCATCGATAAGATTTTCCGAACATATCGCCACATCTAATACCTCCTCCCTAAACCTATTAACAAAGGTAGATGTGTTACCAATATTAAGTTTTATTAGGTCGTTAGTATTCAAGAACTCTGCCAGGGCTTGGCCTCGCGTATTAGTGTTGGTACTACCCCACGAAATGTGGTGAGAGTTTGCATCGCACCCTATTAGTACCTCGTATCCTGTCTGATTTGCTTTCCTCACCAGCCGTGGCAGCTCCGACGTGGATGGCGGTGTCGAAGAGTCGGAAGGCAGATAAAGTGATGATGATCACCACTGTTACATCAAACGTTGACAACTCTGGGGGAAAATATATAATTTAAATTTTTATGACAGTGTTAGTATAGAATAATTGGTAATTGATATGGTCCAGTCCAGAAACTTTGTTCCGGGTCGTCCATGTCTCCTGAATAAAGGCAATATGAATCTTGCCTTTGCTGATTTTCTCCATCTGAGCGTGTGCAGCAGTCTCGCTCCGGTGGAGGTTTATCTGGATTACCTCTACCATTGGTCCTCCAGTAAATGGGCATTTTGGGAGTAGGTGATGATCTCATCGTCCACTCCCTGTTCTTTAGACTGCATTGACTTTCCTGTCACTAAATTTGTATAACATTTTGAAAGGTGTTATACTGCTATACATGAACATAATAAAAATAATTTAAGGTTAGCTGAAGGTGTCAATGGCATAAAAAGGGAAATAGATTCATCATTGTATTTTTTCTTCTTTGAAGACATTACGGCTTATGCAGACAACACAATTTTCTCCATTTAGGGATTCATCTGTTATTATGGACACTATGAAAGAGACTTTTGTTTTAGCAAGCGAATCCAAAACATTAGACTTCTTCAAGCTTAATTTAGGCCACATTATCTTTGAACAGTTACAGTCTCCAATTTGTGACTACATACTCGTATCATCCGTTCCCTTCGGGACTTATCGCGAAGAATTATCCTACATAACGCAAGGGGGCATAACCCCCATTTCAGTTATTATTGAATGTCTATGGTAATTTTATAAGCTCAGCAACTCCAAAAATCCCTGAGATATCAATGTGAATAGGCCCCTTGAAACTGTGAATTTTGAACTGTTCAGTCAATCATCACACATGGTTCCTGGAGATATTGTCTTGTTCAAATCTTTTTGCCATCAAAAGGACTATTTGAGAGGTAGAAGCGACTTCATTGTGAAGAAGATTTATTTGCAGTAATCCGAACATGGTCAAGGTTCAGAGTTTCCACAACTAAGGTAACACTTGAAAATTTTTCAAATAACCATAACTTTTAGTCATATTTGGTAATGTCCCTTGCAATCCATAATCTTTTTATTCCCGTTTCAAAAATACTCCGCACACAAAAGAACCAGTGAATCATTACTTGAGACCCATAATTTACTAAATTGAAGATAACAAACACCATTACCAGACAATTACCTTCAATCGTTCAATCATAATTTCATTACCTTAAGATAAACAAAAATCTCTTTTCAAGAATATAACACCAAATGCAGTCATATGAGTGAATATTTAACTGAAATTAACTATGCCCCCACTAATTTTTCACATATTGAAATTTTAATGTACGGAAATTGTCTATTGTAAGAAATTATTGCATGATTTCTTTCCAAAGGTGCTACAGACAACACCATTGTGTGAAAAATTTCAATTGTTGAAAACAATAACACAGTTAATTACAGAAAAAATAGCGTCATCACAATGAATTTCATGAATTGTTAATATGATTAATAAACAATTCGGAAATGATTGTGAATGTCAGCGTGTAATTAGTTCTGATGTTGTGGGCAAAATATTTGTTGACAACAAAAAGAAAACAAAAGTTTTTGCAATAAGTCGTGAAATGAAATAAAAGCAAAACTTTTAAAATAACAATATTGTATTGTGCAAAAGAACAACAACAACAAATAATAAAGAATATATGCGTTTGTAAATCTAATTTTAAAAAAATTTTGTTGTACTACCAACTAAGACCCTTTACCCATATTTTTCAAACATCAAAGTTTAAAAAATCTTCTATTAAGTAAGATGATGTCAAATAACAATTATAATTGTTTTTTCATTTCATTCAGTCCTCATAATAATGTGTGATGACGACAAGTTAGGTGTTCGACATAAGTGTCAGACCGACAATATAGATAGCATAGAACAATGCCTTGGCTCAAATTCCATGTACAACACTTATGGAGAATAAACGTAACCCCGCCAACATATTAAAGTACATACGTAATGCTTCAATTAAAATACAAAAAATCACGAAAATTGCTTATTCCAGAGCTAAAATGATATTCGGGTAGAATATGCTGACAGAGTTGCCCTCTTGGAATCAATTTTTAAAGATTGTTTTACATTACAAAAAACTGTAATCAAATAAGTGGTGGAATGGCTAGGATATAATGTATTTAAAACAGTTAGCATAAATACCTTCTCACACTATTTTAGGTCAAAAACGGTTCTCGACTGTCACTGACCTTTCTAGATGATGCCTGAACAATTCAAACTTTAACATTTCTAGGTGACAGTCCACAGAGTTATCCCAGGAAAATGAAAAGTCGAAGACCTTACAAGACTAGGAACTAGACTGAATAAAAGTTGGCCCAAAATTTAAGCTTTTTCCTTACTCCTAGGATTTTAGCAATGAAAACAAGCAAAAGAAATAAAACTTCAAAATAAAGATCCTATCTTTAAATTGAATTTCCTATTAACTAACGGACATGACCATCCGTTTCAAATATTTATCGCTGATTGATTTTATTTTACTTTATAGTTGACTGTCTAATTATTAATTTTTGGAATATTTAATTTTTGAACTTAGCGCCCTAACCTAAAAAAAGGACATGTTGTTTTGGCATAGGCGGAGCGATGAGGACCACGCCCACTAGTGAAATGGAGACTATTCCAGATATCTGACCCATTGACATACAGATTAAGTGTGAGGCAGGCACTTCGGATATGAGACTTAAGGCGATGGGAGAATGGATTGAGGATGGGGGCAGCTCATACCAACGCGGTATAATCGAGGCGACGATAGGAAACCTGGAAGGAAGGGAAGAGTTTTCCGATCGGATACCTGAGATGAAGCTTGAAGCCGAGTGCAAGGCACTGCTGCCATCGGCACAGTCTTGGATTGACGGAACCCTAGTATTGCCATCTGGAAGATCATGCTACACGAATGGATCAAAGCTAGAGGACAGAGTGGGCCTTGGGTTTACATTGAGAACCCAGGGACTGAGATCTGTTTTAGACTGCCTGACCATAATACGGTCCTGCAGGCGGAGATCCGGGCGATCACGGAATGCGTGAAGAGGTGTGGTGCTAGGACGTCGAGTGTGAACATCTTTATCGACAGTAAAGGTAAGGTAAGGTCACGAAGAGTCTTGCAGTGTAAGAAGGTGATTAACGCTTTCTCTGAGGATGGCAAAATCCCCATCGTTTGGGTGCCGAGCCATAACGGAGTAAGGGGAAATGAAAGGGTAGGCGATTTGGCGATGAAGGCCAGAGAACTGCCGTCAATAAACTTGGATAACCCGAAGCCTTTCGGATCGACGCAGTCCGAGTTAAGGGAGTGGGCGACGATTGCGTATACAATATTGTGGAACAGCGAAACTGTCGGTAGGACGGCGAAAATCCTATGGGGGGATCCAGATCGTGAGAAGACGACGCTTTTAGTGAAAGGAAGTAAGAAGAAGGTCAGTATAGCTATTGGTATCATAACGGGACACATAGGACTACAAGCTCACTTATGTAAAATCGGTGCGGCAAGTGATAGCATTTGTAGGGCATGGGGGGAAGATGATGAGACGTTGTCTTTGTTTAAAAGACGCAAAGTTAAGAATTTATAAACCCACCAATTAAAATAAAAAAGTCATTTACGTAAGGGACTGTTCTCTTAAAATGTTGGAAAATTTATCATCTTTAAATTAAGTTAGCTAACTTTGGCTCGAATCTTTAAAATTGTGATAAACATTTTTTTCAGTGTGGCTTACCCATTAGAGGGTAACTGATATCTGGGGTTATGCCTCTAGCGACATGGAAAATAATTCTTAAACGATAGACTGATAGCAGATGATCACAGATTGGGGACTGTGAACGCTCCACGATTATATCCAATCTTAACTTGAAGAGATCTACCGCTTTGCAGTCGTTGGCTAGAAGAGAAATCTTACTCATCATTTCCGTCATGACAGTTCAAAGTCTAATTAAAATACAAGCTGATATACTTAGGTTGGTAGTAGCGATTCCTGCAGAAGAAAAACAAACAGGGGGAGCGCCCCAGCCCAAAATCGCCCAAACAGAAATATTAACCGATTAGAACAATATGAGCATTAAATGAAAGCTTTTTGGGTGTAGACTGTGATTCTGGTATAAAAATTAGAATCTAGATGAGTGGAGGGCCACCCCTATCCACAGGAACATCCTTCACAGAAATGTGAACCAATTGGAAAAATATTGGACTCAAAATGAAAGATATTTAACCAAACCCACCTCAAAAGAACATGTAGATCAAATCAAACCACATGGGGCTCCAATGACAGGGCTTTAAGCAAAGAGTACGAATCTAATATTTTTCTACCCTCCACCATAGGATGGGGTATGGTAATTTCGTTATTCCGTTTGTAACACATAGAAATATTGATCAGAGACCCCATAAAGCGTATATATTTTGGATGGACTTGATATTCGATTTAGCCCTGTCCGTCCGTTGGTCGAAATTACCCTAACTTTCGGAGGAATAAAGCTAGGCGCTTGAAATTAAACACAAATACTTGCTATTAGTGTAGGTCAGTTGAGATTGTAAATGAGCCATATTGGTCCATATTTTGATAGGGCTGTCATATAAACCGAACTCACATCTTGACTTCTTGAGCCTTTAGAGAATGCAATTCTTCTCCGATTTGTCGGAAATTGTGAATGAAGTGTTTTGTTTTGACTTCACACAACATCACCTCTTTGGCGAGAAGTTTTTACATGGCAAAGTACCTCACAAATGTCGCTAGCATTAGGAGGGGAAAACCGCCGCTGAAAACAATTTTTTCTGATGTTCTCGCCAGGATTTGAAATCGGACGTTCAGAGTCATAGGCGGACATGCTAACCTCTGCGCTACGGTGGCCTCCAAGACAACTCAATGTGCGAAATTTCTGCGAAATCGTATAAGATATCAAATGGGGATATCGTTTTAAATGGGAGCTTTAAACACCGTAACGTGATTACCCCAGTACAGACGGATGGAAGGACGGACATTTCTAAATCGTCTTAGAATTGTACGACGGTCAAGCATATATATACATATATTACACATACTTTTTAGGGTCTGATATGGACATTTCAATATGTTACAAACATAATGACACAATGAATATACCATCATCCTTCGGTGTTGGGTATAAAAATGTGGATCTGAAGGACCCATGATTCTAAAAGTCTTAGTCTTTTGAACAACAGATTCAAAATAATTAAAAAAAACTCTCTCGAGGCGACGATAGGAAACCTGGAAGAAATTGAAGAGGTTTCCGATCGGAAACCTGAGACAACACTTGAGGTCGAGTGCGAGGCACTGCTGACAACGTGGTAGTGTCATCTGGAAGTTACTGCAATACTGATGGATTGGGGGCCACCGTGGCGCAGAGGTAAGTATGTCCGCTTCTGACGCCGAGCGCCTGGGTTCAAAACCAGGAATGATATTCAGAAAAATTTTCAGCGTTAGTCCTCCTAATACTAATGCTGGCTACACTTGTGAGGTATCCTGCCATGTCAAAACTTTTTTACCAAGTAGTGTAGCTATGCCGCACCCCGTTCGGACTCGGCATAAAATAGGAGGCCCCTTGCCATTGATCTTAAACATTAATCGGATTGCACTCATTGATATGAGAGAAGTAACCCTTGTTCCTTAATGGAATATTCATGGGAAATTTAGTTTAGTAGATGGATCATTGGTGGGCCTGGGGTCTACATTGAGAACTCAGGTACTGAGATCTGTTTTAAATTGCATGACCATAATACGGTCCTGTAGGCGGAGATCCGGGCGATCACGGAATGAGTGAGATGTTGTGGTACTAACGGGAGGACACCGAGTATAAACATCTTGATGGACAGTAAACTGGCCTTCAGGGCAATAACAACCAGGACGGTAAGGTCGCGAATAGTCTTGGAGTGTAAGAAGACGATTAACGCACAGTCCGGGATGGCACGAACCGCATCGTTTGGTGCCGGGTCATAGCGGAGTAGGAGGAAATAAAAGAACAGACAATTTGGCAGTGAAGGGCAGAGGACAGGTTAATCAGAAGGCATTTGGGTCGAAGCAGTCCGAGTTAATGACGTAAGCGTCGAACGTGCATGTAACACTGTGGAACGGCGAAATGGTTGGTAGGATGACGAAAATTCTATGGGGAGATTCGGATCATGAAATGACGAGGTTTTTACTGAAAGGCAGTACGAAGTAGGTCAGTATAGCTTTCGGTATCATAACGGGACTCATATGACTACTAGCTCACCTACCTTCCCCCTTACCCTAATTTTCAGAAACGCCAGATCTCGGAGATGGGTGGTGCGATTTAAGCGAAATTTTGTGTGCTCTCATATAGTACGCTAAAAATAAAAAAAAATGGTATCCAAATTTCAGAAGGGGGGTACCTAGGGGGGGCTGCCCCATCCTAAAACCTACCTAACATATATTTAGACCAATCACGACAATATGGGACTCAAATGAAAGGTATTTAGGATAAGAAAACATATCTGATATCCAATTGCCGGACCATGTGTTAGTGGGACCACCCCAACCCCAAAACACCCCTAAATCGGACATATTTACCGACCATGGCAATATGGGACTCAAATGGAAGGTATTTACGAGTAGAATACGAATCTGATATCCAAATGTGGGACAACGTTTCGGGGGGTCCACCCCTTGCCCAAAACACCACCCAAACAGGTCTTCTTTACTGGCCATGGCAATATGGGGCTTATATAAAAGGTATTTGTGTGTAGAATATGAATGTGAGACCAAGTGTTTGGGGGGCCGCCTCTCCCCCAAAACATCCCCCGAAAGGCACAAATTTACGACCATAGCAATATGGGGCTCAAATTAAGGGTCGTTGAGAGTAAAGCACAAATCTGATATCAATATTCAGGAAAAGTGTCTATGGGGCCACCCCATCCCCACAACACCATCCAAATAGGAAGTATTTGCTGACTTATGCAATATGAGGCTCAAATAAGAGGGTTTTTAGAGTAGAACACGAATCTGATATATATTTTCATGACCAACTCACTGAGTGGTCGCCCATCACCCAAAACACCCCCCAAGCCGGTCATGTTTGCCGACTATGGAAATATGGGGCTCAAAATAAAGGTATTTGGGAGTAGACCACGTAGCTGATATCAACTGTTTAGGGGACGTCCCACCACCATAACGACCCCCAAATAGGAAAAAAATGTTTTTTAAATATGTAGAATATCAAAGATTTTTCTAAAAACTATTGGGTCGCCCAAAAAGTAATTGCGGATTTTCATATAGTCGGCATTGACAAATTTTTTTACAGCTTGTGGCTCTTTAATTGCATTCTTTCTTCTGTCAGTTATCAGCTGTTACTTTTAGCTTGCCTTAGAAAACAAAGTGTAAAAAACGTATATTTGATTAAAGTTCATTCTAAGTTTTATTAAAAATGCATTTATTTTCTTTTAAAAAATCCGCAATTACTTTTTGGGCAACCCAATATTTTATTTTATATATCGACAACAATTTCTATTAGAATAAAATTTCTCAGAAAAGCTCTACAAATTCGTAACTTTTTAAATTCACCATAAAAAGCAAATTCGGGGCATCCCTATAAACTTCACCTCATCCATGGCATTACGTTTAACATGAAACCCTCTATAACAAATTGTTGTTTCCATTATATGCATAATAAACAAATGATGATGACGATGACAATTATATAAACAATTTTATTTCAAACATATGCCACTTCAAATATTTCCATTTTTTTTTTATTCGGCCCATGTGAATTGCAGTCATTACACAGTCAAATGAAAACTGTAGATTTTTCCTAATGTCAACACATTTTAGACCCAAATTGATGTTTCCAGAGAAGCGGTGAGGAGGAACCAATAGATTTTTAACTTAATTCAAGGCCAAGCGGGGCTCATTTCTTATGGCGACAAAAGTCACAGCCGGAAAGTAAAAACATGTTTTCGCTTTTAGCCAACTTTGAAATATAGCACCCAATACTTAACACACACACGCAGACACCTTGCCTTAGTTTCATAGCCACCCTTCTGGTTTAACATGGGGCGTATTGTTGTTTTTTTTTTTTCAAATGGACCAACACATAACATTGCAAAATGCGAAAAATAAACAAAACAGAAAGATAACGAACATCATTGGCAAGCTGATTGAAACCCACATTTATAAATTGGACTAGTTTTACATTTTTTTTACCGATATATTCTCAATGATAGATTGATAAATGTATAAAATAACGTGTACATTTTGTCATTAATTTATAATTTAATTAAAAATGTTGAGAAGATTTCAGAATAAAAAATATATGTATCTAAAAAAATCAAAAACAAAACAAAAAATATGTAAAAAAAATGAATTTTCGTACAAATTATTTTTTCCTTACAAATTCATCAAATTTTCATTTTAATAGAAAACTGCCTTTCTTTCCAATAAATTTCTTGTGAGCCCTATATTATCATGGCCAGTAAATAAGTCCTGTATGGGGTTGGAAAGGCCCTCAGAAATTTCACACCCAATATGGATATCAAATTCGTGCTGTACTCCCAAATATTGGGTTGCCCAAAAAGTAATTGTGGATTTTTCATATAGTCGGCGTTCACAAATTTTTTTACAGCTTGTGGCTCTGTAATTGCATTCTTTCTTCTGTCAGTTATCAGCTGTACCTTTTAGCTTGCTTTAGAAAAAAAGTGTAAAAAAGTATATTTGATTAAAGTTCATTCTAGGTCTTATTAAAAATGCATTTACTTTCTTTTAATGATAGGCTATGATAGAATATTTGTTCCACTTGCCGAGCGTAGAATAACGTTCCAAGCGCCTCGATCTTCTGCGCTCATTCTAAAATCTCTGACACCAAGTTTCGAGGTGTCTCCCACAACTTGATCTTTCCATCGAGCTTTTGGTCTTCCCGATTTGCGTGTACTACCGTGTTTGCCTTCAAAAGACTTCTTTGCTGGAGCTTCTTCATCCATTCTGATAACATGACCTAGCCAACGCAGCCGTTGTATTTTGATGCGTGTAACTATGCTATCGTCGTCATACAGCTCGTGGTTCATACGTCGCCTAAATTCTCCATTAACGCAAACTGGTCCATATATTTTACGAAGAATCTTTCTCTCAAATACTCCAAGTACTGCCTCATCTGATTTCACAAGTACCCATGCTTCAGAACCATATAAAAGGACGGAACTCACACCCCTTTGTAATTGATTGGCCAGCGGACCACACATTGTATTAAAAAGAGAATTCTTATTTCGCCCGAACCGTTCGTATGTGGAATCGACTTCCGGCTAATGTTTTTCAACCCATTTTGACATCCAAAGATTTAAGACATATGTCAATAAACACCACATCCTTTTATTGGCCAGCGGACCGCACAATGCATTATAGAGAGAATTCTTATTTCGCCCGAACCATTCGTATGTGGAATCGACTTCCGGCTAATGTTTTTCCACCCACTTTGACATCCAAAGATTTAAGACATATGTCAATAAACACCACATCCTTTTATTGGTTTCGGACCGCTTATCGGCAGATGGGTCTACATGACAGCTATATCTAAATATAGTCCAATCTGAACCATATTTATGTCAAATGTCGGGAGGCTTAAAATAATCCACTGTTGCAAATTTTAGCGAAATCGGGTAATAAATAAAGCTTTTATGGCCTTCAGACCCTTTATCGGCAGATCCGTCTATATGACAGCTATGTCTAAATATAGTCCGATCTGAACCATATTTAGGTCAGATTTCGGGAAGTCTTAAACTACTCACTGTTTAAAATTTCAGAAAAATCGGATGAAATATTTAGTTTTTATGGGCATTAGACCCGTTAACGGAAAATCGGTCTATATAGCAGCTATATCCAGATATGGTCCAAGTTGGCCCGTTCAAGAACTTAACCAGCCTGCATCAAAAAGACGTATCTGTGCCAAATTCAGCCTAATATCTCAATTTTTGAAGGCTCTAGAGTGATTACAACAGACGGACGAACAAACACACGGACATAGTTAAATCGTCTTAGAATTTTACGACGATCCGAAATATATATACTTTGTATCTTGACTTCTTGAGCCACTAGAGAGCGCAATTATTATCCGATTTGGCTGAAATTTTGCATGAGGTGTTTTATTATGACTTCCAACAACTGCGCTGAGTATGGTGGAAATCGGTTCATAACCTGATATAACTGCCATATAAACCAATCTGGGGTCTTGACTTCTTCAGCCACTAGAGGACGCAATTATTAACCGATTTGGATGAAATTTTGCATGAGGTGTTTTGTTATGACTTTCAACAACTGTGTTAAGAATAGTTGAAATCGGTCCATAACCTGATATAGCTGCCATGTAAACCGATCTGGGTTCTTGACTTCTTGAGCCGCTAGAGGGCACAATTTTTTATCCGATTTGGCTGAAATTTTGCACGACGTGTTTTGTTATGACTTCCAACAACTGTGTTAAGTATAGTTCAAATCGGTCTATAACCTGATATAGCACAAAATTTCTGACAAACACAAGTTAACATGGACAGACGGACATAGCTAAATCGAAACAGAATCTCTCTTCCTTCTGGGTGTTACAACCAAATGCACTAATTTATAATACCCTGTACCACCCTAGTGGTGTAGGGTATAATTAACTTTGCAAAGTATTGGGTTGCCCAAAAAGTAATTGCGGATTTTTTAAAAGAAAGCAAATGCATTTTTAATAAAACTTAGAATGAACTTTAATCAAATATACTTTTTTTACACTTTTTTTCTAAAGCAAACTAAAAGTAACAGCTGATAACTGACAGAAGAAAGAATGCAATTACAGAGTCACAAGCTGTGAAAAAATTTGTCAACGCCGACTATATGAAAAATCCGCAATTACTTTTTGGGCAACTCAATATAAGCCAAATATCTCCATTTTCAGCGCGAAAACTGTAGCGCGATGTCCACATACAGACAGACGGAAGAGGATAGATCGTCTCACATTCTGTGGTGGTGGATATAAAAATAAATTTTGACAGAGTGACAAAATCACTCCAATCTACACACACCCTTTGCTCACATTTATGTAATTATTCAAGTCACACTTAGTCCATTTTGAAGATTTTCCAAGTGAGGAAGTTCAACAATTAGAGTGAAAATTTAATTAGGTTCGCCAGATATGATTTAGTGTATGAGCTTTCCCTGTCGATGGCATCTTTCCGTAAATTTTGGCTGTGGACACATGAAGACAATAATGATTATGATCATCATAATCATAATTTCTATATTACGATGAGTTACTAATTGGTCTTGCCTCTTTTCATTTGATGTAGGGAAAGCATTGTATATGAAAGTATGTACTAAGTAGTCGCTACTTCCAATTTTCATTGTTTAGGCTTATGGTAGACATTTTTAACCGCAATTAGTGGGACTAATTACAACTTAATCATGATGCGGATGATAATAATGATGAACTTGAAACTGATCCATTTTTATTACTGAAACTTTTTTGCTGATACCAACGAAACTTTTGTTTTCCTTGTTTTTTTTTAAGATTTGTTTTGATTTTCTATTTCGCCTATTTGTCATTTCTTTTTTTTAGCTTTTTATTATTTTATTATCAAAGAAACAAAAATAAATAAAAATGAAATTTGTTGCTATTATTTATTTTATTATTAATTGATGAGACTTTAATGCGATCACTTTGTTCATGCTTTCTTTGTTTGACCTCAAATTAATGAATGAAGTCAGATTTTCCATGTTTGGAAAGTGAAGAGAAAGAAGAAAGCAACTAAAAAAGACCAACTATTCGTCATATTCTTCATATGGCTGATTCACAGCATATTTGTTAATGGTGATTATCAACAAAAGGTGAAAAGGCAGCATATAAACAAGCATTCACCTAAAAGTAGAATTTCTTTAGAATTAAAATCACACACAGAGATATGAGATACCATTGTTAAGGTCTTATTATATTTCCCGGTAAAGGTGGCGCATACAATTGTATAGCATAACGGTATGAAAAGTGAGATGTGGGTTGCTCAAAATTCATATTTCTTTTCGAATCTCTGTGTTGCCAGAAAATGCTGAGCATATTTTGTCATGTTACATTGTCATCTTTACTAATCAAGTTGAATTCTTAACTCCAAAGCTTATTTTAACTTAAAACGTTTTACCTTCCCAACATCAAAACAATGATTCCATAATGGCGCCAAATCATCCTATGGGAAATTTTATGTTCTCTTGGGACAAAAAGTTCAAACCCCAGTCATTTAATTAAATTATAACATTGCCAGTGTACAATTTATTACAGTCAGACACCTACTCATCATCACAACACTTCCCTATAAAAACCATGATTTTATCAGTCAATTGCCTTGGATGACACCTCTCCAGCTATAATATATGTTTATAACTCGAACGATGTCACTAATCTTATGAACCGATTGTTTTTTGTTTCTGTCTTGTGGCCAACCATTGGCAACTGTAACAGCAGCACCTCAACATTAATCAGACGTGATCACATCTCCAATGCATCCCATTCCATCCCAGTACGTGACGATGATGTTCATTCGGTAGGCAATGTTCAGATCAAGCGTATTAAGATCATTGAACTTAACATCACACCTTTTGTAGCAAGGGGGCAAGGTAAGCACGCATTTAAACAGACAGTCAGCGGTATAGGCCAGCAAACTATTTTGGCACGTTTTGCTTAACGTATGTCTGTCATTTTCATTGGGAGTTAACACAATGTGAGAGTCATGTTATGTATGTTTAGGCGTCAAGGTGATAAGAGTCTTTAATAGTTGTTAAATAAATTAAAAAATTTTTTTTAACAGATTAAGCCAAATATTTTTTATAACAAATTTGAACACAAAAATCAAATTTGGACCAAAAGCCAATATGTTCGGTGGGGCCGAACTTTGGATACCCACCACCTCGTTTACAGTCGAAACCGGTAAAAGCAAGTAAAAAGCGTGCTAAGTTCGGCCGGGCCGAAAAAATTGAGAACCCAAGATTCTAAGATTCTATAGGTTAAATTTTAGTTGAAGGGCATAATTTTATTCTACATACCAAAATTATGTCAAATCAGCAAAAATTATAGCTTCTAGGAACCGAACAAGGATAATCAAGAGACCGGTTTATATGGGAGCTATATGCGGTTATAGACTGATCCCATGGCAGCCGATTGTCTTCACCGGATTGACCCGATGGAAACCTTCATCGGCAATGGCTGCCGCTTCAGTGTACACGTGTTAGTCATTTTTTCGTCGTGGAAGAGGCACAGCCCAGCTTCTGATCCGTGGCGGGATTGAAAAGAACCCCGGACCCTGGATCTGTTCTGTTTACCAGGACCGTCTTCATCATCGGTCGGTGTCGAGTGGGTACATTTCCGATCTTGCTCTGGCCTTACATCACAACGGGTGTATAGTCACATATGTTACAAGGTGCTGTGAGAACATAGACAGCAGTGGGTGAAAAGCGTCGTCGTCATCGCCTTCTGTGTCCACGTCGTCGGATAATGTGAACCCTTCGACATCTCCTGCGCGGCAATATATGGAACAGCAGGCCAGCCCGTATTTTGCCACGCCAGGCCAGTTTATCATTTTTGGTGTGGAATTGGAACGGTCTCCGTGATTGCAGCGATCCGGGAGACAAAGCTGGCCAACATATATATACATATATAATGGGTTGCCCAAAAAGTAATTGCGGATTTTTCATATAGTCGGCGTTGACAAATTTTTTCAACTGCTTGTGACTCTGTAATTGCATTCTTTCTTCTGTCAGTTATCAGCTGTTACATTTAGCTTACTTTAGAAAAAAAGTGTATAAAAGTATATTTGATTAAAGTTCATTCTAAGTTTTATTAAAAATGCATTTACTTTCTTTTAAAAAATCCGCAATTACTTTTTGGGCAACCCAATATATTTATTTTTTTTTAGGTAACAGATATAAATGAAGTCCATCTCACAACTTTTTTTTACAATCTTTTAAATTCGACGAAATCTTTAATAAAATTTTAATTTCGAGCAAATTTACAAAGAAAATAAAATGTAAGAGTATAACATAGCATTTAGTTTTTGAATACCCCTGTAACTGTTATACTTGTGTTACAACATGCATTCAATTCATGGCTTTATATTTCCAAACTTCTTATTTCAACAAAGTCCCCTATGCATTTAAAGATTGAGGAAATTTTATATGAAGAACTGATTAATTTAAATGTTAAAATCCCTTTTGTTCCTTCATAGAAGGTTCGTGGTCAATTTTGCAATTTATATAACAGTATTACAGCTTCCGGATAATTGTGGCAACTCAATACCGTCTTAAATTTTCTGTGAAAATTAAATAATTTTGAACTTTTTTTTATAAAAATCAAATCTCAACGAAATGTTCTACCAAAATGACAATATTTTATTATATAACAGTATAACAGTTTCCGAATAGTAGCGTTAACTGTTACAAACCCGTTTACATTTGTTTTTCTTCAAAAATCAAAATGAGATAAAAGTTTCAACGAAACTAACAACTTCACAAATGTCGCCAGCATAAGGAGGAAAAACCACCGCTGAAGATTTTTTCTGATGATCTCGCCATGGTACGAACCCAGGAGCTCAGCGTCATAGGCGGACATGTTCAAATATGCGCTACGGTGGCCTCCAAAGAAATAAAATATATACATTATATTGTATAACAGTTTTCGAACAATAGTGTTAACTGTTATAAAAACAACTTTTACATGTTCTTTTCTTCAAAATCATAATGAGAAGATAATTTCAGCAAAACTAAACACGAAAATAAATGTTATTGTATAACAGTATACCAGTTTCAGTATAATTTCGTAAACTGTTATAAAATCTCTTTAACTTTTCTTCAAAACTCAAAAATAAAATGAAATGTTCTATTAAAATCACGAAAATTATTTATTATGCAACTGTATAACAGTTTCCGAACATTGGCGTAAATTGTATTTTAATAAATTTTTTATTCTTCAAAAATCTAAATTAGACAAAATTGTTACAAACCTTTTACATAAATCAAATTTCGAAGAAAATTTCTATACAAGACAAATTTTTTTGAATTTCTTATGGAACGATTTTCTAATTTCGACATTTTCCCTGAAAATCTAATACGTATTGAAATTTTCTATAAAACTCTAAATGAGAAGAATCTCTCTACGAAATGGGACGCCGAAAAGGACTCGGCTATAAAAAGGAGGCCCCTTATCATTGAGCTTAAAACTTGAATCGGACTGCACTCATTGATATGTGAGAAGTTTGCCCCTGTTCCTTAGTGGAAAGTTAATGGGCAAAAATTGCAAATTTTGCAATTTGGTTATATGGGACTCAAATGAAAGGTATTATGGAGTAGATTACGAATATGACATTAAAATTTGGCGCTTTTCCTCCTAAAGATACGTCAAATGGGTTATTTGACCCATTGCGACAATATGGGACTCACATGAAAGTTATTTGTGAGTAGAAAACGAATTTGATATCCAATTTTGGAGACAAGTGTTTTGGGGTACGCCCTAAAGCACCCCCTAAACTCAAGTTCCTATCCATTGGGAATAAAGAACGAATTTGATACCTAATTTCAGTGCAAATTGCCGGTGTCCTCACCAACCCCAAAACACCCTCCAAATGGTTCATATTTACCGGCCATGGCAATATGGGGCTCAAATTAAAGGGATTTGGAAGTGCAGCACGAATTTGATATCCATATTTGAGTCGAAATGTCCGAGGTGCCATCCCTCCCCTTAAGAGAACATAACCCTAAGTAAGAACATTAGGAACCGTCCTGCAGTGCCATGCATGGCATTGTGCCTCGCTAATGTCGCCAACATTAAGAGTGGATAAACACCGCTTTGTCCAATGTTCTCGCCAGGATTCGAACGCGTTCATCCTCATATGCTATAATGGCACGAATTCGATATCCGCATTCAGGGCGAAGTGTCTCCATCCTAAAAAGATATTAGAGAGTTATAGAAGGCGCAGCGGAGCGGGCCCGGTTAGGCTAGTTACTAATGAAATTTCCTATTAAATTTTTTAACAATTGTTATTTATAAGGAAATTGTTTTTTTTTTTCAAACAATTTAAATAAGTTTTTTTCATAGAAAAACCTTGTCTCTCATTACCCATTGCCATCATTTCCATATCTTGTTTATTATCTTTGAAATTTTTAAAATACAAAGTTGTTGCAAAACGCCATAAATTATACTCGCGTGCAAACACACTCAATTATGGAATTAATTTGGAGAAAGAACTGAAAATGCCACCTACCGCATGGACAGACAAACAAATAGACAAACAGACAGATTTCATGCCAGTCACCGTCTACAAGATGGGAGGAACATGCAAATTAAATGAAGCCTAACATTTATGGCTCCTAACCCAGTGCTGCTGTTTTTACAATTCTCGCTTCTACCGCTTTGATATTCAGCAGCAAAAAAAAAAAAAGAAGAAGAAAACACTAATAACAATATTTATTTATGTTTAAGTATACACTTGAGTAGTAGAAGCAAATCATGTGAACGATGGCTACAATGCTAACAAAAAAAAAATATACATACAAAATCTTTTATTAAGTGTACGCTATTATTGCCAATTTATAAAGAGTGATATGAAAGTGGTGTGATGAAATCGAAGAAATACTCGTATTGAAAATAAAACGTAAGATGCTTCAAAATAGATAAAGATTCTATTGAATATTTGTTCAATGTAGAAAATTCTACTGAAATATGTTATCAAAATGTTATATCAATGAATATTTTTTTAAATTTTTTTTTCTAAAAACTCCGGCTGCGGCTGGAACTCCGAAACTTTGCCCTAAAAGTGGGTATCTTAAAAACCTTTCGTTTGAGCCCCATATTGCTATGTTCGGGAAATAAGTTCAGTTAAGGGTGTGCCTTAGGGTTTACCCACAAACACTTGGGCCCAAAACTGGAATCCTTTTCTACTTTCAAATACCTTTCATTTGAGTCCCATATTGTCATGATGGGTCAAATAACCTATTTGAGGTAATTGAAGGAGATTAACCGCCACCTAGGTACCATACCACAAATTTTAATGTAATTTTCCTAATCTACTCCCAAATTACTTTCATTTGAGTCCCATATAGCCATGGTTGGCTAATATGCCCATTTGGGGGGTTCTTGGGGGTGGGGAAACCACCCATTGCATGGAATTCATTTTTTTACCATATTTGTAATTTACTCCCGAATGCATTGGAGTCCCGTATTGACATGATCGTCCAATATGATAGTTTGCTGGAGATTTTGGGTTGGGGCCGGCCCGTTGGGTATATCAACTCAAATTGTACGACCATATTCGTATTATACTCTTCAATACCTTTCATTTGCTATGCTTATTGATCCGATCGGTCCACTTTTGATTTAAGGTGGTGTTTTTCGGGTAAGGGGGAGGGTGTGTCCACTTCTGATTTCTGATGTCGAACCGATGTTTCCTTACAGATCAACCTACACAATCTGTGAAATGTCGAGAAAATCGTTTCTGCCGTTTTTGGGTCTATACGGAAGAAACATCAAACCGAGTCCCATATAGTGGTGATTGGCTAATATGACCATTTGGAGGGTTTTAGGGGTGGGCTTGTATGCGATTACAAAGCCTTTTCCTCCTTCCTGACCATATTTGTAATCTACTTCCGAATGCCTTTCATTTATCCATTTTCAATTATTTAGCCTATATTTTTTGAGTCTATACGGAACAAACAAGACTAAAGATTCTGTCAACATTTTATTTTTTAGAAAATTTTATCAATTTTTTATTTCTATAGAAAATGGAAATTTTGTTAACATTTTATTTGTAAAGCAAATTTTGTCAAAATTGTATTGTATTTCCATAGTAATTCAACATTTATTTCTACAAAAAATTTTACCAAATTATATTTTTTTTTTTTTCAATTTTCTTCCAACTTTTTTTAGGTTAGGTTAGATTAGGTTGAAAAGAGGGTGCAGATATTAATCCGCCCCATGCCACTATGGAAATACACCTAAGATAGTAATCGGCTTGTTGTGTGCTCTAAAAACTATAAAGTAACCTCCAAATAGAAATTTTTAAATTAGGAATTCCGTGCTACTTGCAAAATCCTTAATTGTTTTCAATACCACTCCCCTAAGTTCAAGTTCAGGACTGGTATTGCGTCTCCACCTAAGTGGAGCATATTATTTTTAAAAATAATATTTCCCCATACTCTGCCTTACATTTTTTATTTCTTTAACAATATCATATTAAGGAGCTGCTATTCACAATCCTGGAAACAGGCAAGAGTAGTCCTGGTACCGAAAAATAATCAAGAATTTAGACCTATAGCTATACTTCCATATATTTCGAAGATATTTGAACACCTTTTGAACAAACAAATTTCGCAACATATTGCGGATAACTCACTTCCAACCAATAACCAACCTCCAATCAGAATTCCGGCCGAAGCACAGTTGCACTACTGCACTTTTGAAAGTTGTTGACGATATAAGAAGCAATATTGATCGCAACAAAATCACTTTTCTGGTTCTTTTAGATCATTCTAAGGCGTTTGACTTTGTTGACCCCAAAAATTCTCTGTCTTAAACTTAAACATTTTTGAAATTTTCCGAATCTTCAACAAATCTGATTCATCCCTATCTCTCTAATTGTAGCCAATCTGTATCAATTGGAAATCGAAATTCTAGATGCCTTTCAGTTTTATAAGGTGTCCCACAAGGTTCGATATTAGGCCCTCTCCTTTTTTCTTTATACAGCAATGACCTTCCCAAACAGTTGCAGAGTTGTAGTACGCATATGTATGCCGATGATGTTCAACTGTAAGCACGTCAGCTGAGAAAATAAATGATACCATAGATCGTCTGAATAAAGACCTTGACAAATATTAATGCGTGGGCGAATGCGAATGGCCTTCTATTGAATCCCCGTATGCCCTACACATGCCATCACTTGCCGCACCGATTTTACATAAGTGAGCTCGTAGTCCTATGTGTCCTGTTATGATACCAATAGCTATACTGACCTCCTTCTTACTTCCTTTCAGTAGTAGCCTCGTCTTTACACGATCTGGATCCCCCCATAGGAATTTCGCCGTTCTACCGACCGTTTCACTGTTCCACAATGTAGCAACTTTTTTTAATTCTTGTTTGTTTTTCCTTTCGAGAATGGAAAAGGAAATAAAGGAACGCGTTTCGTTATTTGGTAACAATTACTCATCAGCCATATTAGGTGTAAAGGCTTCAACGAGCCGTAAGTAGGTATGTTATACTTATACCGAATGTATTGTGAAACCGCCTCTATGATATAAATACCACATTAACCACGCTCGACAACCCAGTCTATTAGCTGTACTTTTCCCAATGCATGTGTTTTTGTGTAATGGTAGATTTTTCGTCTACACAATTACACTACTCCTATGGTATACACATGATTATGTGCATCTGTTGGAATGTATTGATGGCTTAGAACGCTAGACAACGGCAACGACTCTCGCTGTTTCTCCCTGTGCCCAGATTCGATTCCCGGATGGGCTCTGCCGAATTGTTTCATTTTCAAGTCTATGCCTTTTAGGTCGACGATTATTAAATTTTACAATTTTTGTTTGTTTCTCTTTCGAGACGAGCTCAATGATAGGAGATTTTTTTTTTTGCAATTTTATTACAACTTTATTTTCTAGAAAAAAATTTTAACCTTTTTATGTAAAATTTTTATCATCCATTATTTGTTTAACCCTTTAGGAAACCAGCAGACAATAGACAACCACTTAAAACGTCCATATTTGTTAAAGAATCACCTCAATCACTTCAATTGCTACATTTATTCGATGATTACTCGTTCAAGATGTTTCGAACGATATTGGCAGCAAATTGTTAAGACCCAATATAAACAAACAGCAAAACTAATACAAAAACTTGTAGTATAGCTCACTCTGAGGTGCTATAAGAAAACAAAAAAGAAAACAAATTTACAAAAGCGTTTGTTAGTCTTTCTACTTTTAGAAAAGGCTACTTAAAAACACTCCTAAACCAAGTGAGGCTTCAAAAGTTTATTTTGCATGGATTTGATTGCAATTTTAATGCAATTAAGAGGCGTTGCAAAGTTGCATAGAAAATTAAAACGAAAAAAAAAATCCAACTATGAGTTTTTTCTTTTTTTTTTTGCTAAAAGGGTAGACGCTCGCAAATGCCCTAGATATAAATAAATTTCCTGATATTTAGAAAATCAGTCACTGGGTGAAAAATGTCTCTATTATATTGGGAGAATATCTACGTTTTGGTTCATTGGAGGCATTACTTTCTATTACACCTTAGCTGGTTTGCCTTCTTCTCGTTTATGCAAAATGTTGTGCGGTGTTCACATTCTAATTGAGCATAACGTCAATGTTCAAAGTTTCCTCTGTATAGTCTAGAGTTATTTTTAAATATTCCCAACATCTTATTTCGATATACTGCTCGTTTTTTTGCGTTTTCAAAACAAATTTCGAGCAACGAAAAAATGGATGATAAATTAAACTTTTAGCATACGTATGTCACAGTTTAAAATTAATTTTAATTTAATTTCATGACGCACAGTGTGTCAGTGCAAATAAAAATGTAAACAAAAGAATAGAATTTTAATGGGAAAATCGGTTCCTCCCCCTTACGCCAAAGTACGATCCAAAAGTAAAAATGGACCGATCGAGACTCAAATGAAAGGTATTCAGGACCCAAATGAAAGGTATTCAGGAGTAGAATACGAACTTCATATTAAAAATTGGGTCCAAGTAACTGGGGAGCCGCCCCAACCCCAAAATCCCGTAAAATAGGTTTATTGGACGATCAAGACAATATGGGACTCAAATGAAAGGTATTCCGGAGTAGATTACGAATATGATCAGGAAGGAGGCATAAGCTTTACAATTTGTTGATACGGGAAGAGGGCGGACCCTCCCCCGCTGGCCCAAAAACACCACCCAAAATCAAAAGAGGACCGATAAGAACAACATGGATATCAAATAGAAGGTATTGAAGAGTAGAATACGAATATGGTTTAAAAAATTGGCTCCAAGTACTCATAGAGTCGCCCTAACACCAAAACAGAAAGCAGACAAATTGAACGTCCATATCAATTTGAGGCTCAAATGAAAGGTATTCGGGAGTAGATTACGAATCTGGCATATAAAATCTGGTCGAAGGATAGGGGGTCATCCTGCCCCCCAAAACCCCCCAAATGGGCATATTAGCCAATCACCACTATATGGGACTCCGTTTGTTTGTTCCGTATAGACTCAAAAACAGCAGAACCGTATTTCTCGAAATTTTCTCAATTTGTATAGGTTGACCCGTAAGGAAATATAGTATATATAATTTTTGAATATCGTAAGGGGGCGAAATTTACCCTTTACCCCAAAAACACCACCCACAATCAAAGTGGACCGATCGAAACAATATGGGTAGGAAATGAAAGGGTGGAGAGTAGAATACGAATAAGGTCTTAAAACTTGAGTCTAAGTAACCATCAGGCCGCCAAACAGACATATTGGACGTTCACGTCAATATGGGACTCCAATCAAAGGCATTCGGCATTACGAATATGGCAAAAAAATAAAGTCCATGTAATGGGTGGTGTTCCCACCTCCAAAAACCTCTCAAATGGGCATATTAGCTTACCATGACTATTGGGACTCAAATGAAAGCAATTTGGGATTAGATTAGGAAAATTACATTAAAATTTGTTGTATGATGTCTAAGTGGCGCTTAACCTCCTTAAATCTCCTCAAATAGGTATTTTGACCCATCTTGACAATATGGGTCAAGTGTTAAGTGGATAAACCCTTAAGCACCCCAACTGACCTTATTTCTCGAACATATCAATATGGGGCTCAAATTAAAGATTTTTGGGATTAAAAATCGAATTTGATACCTATTTTTAGGGCAGTGGCGGAATATCAGCCCCAAAACGCCCTCCACTCTATCGACCATGACAATTTTAGGCTTAAATGAAAGATATTCGAAAGTAGAGCAAGAATTTTGCATCCATATTGGGGCAAAATGTCTGAGTTACCAACCTACCCCCAATAAGCACTCCCCGTCAGTTGGATATACAGAGCAATCACGACAATATGGGCCTCAAATGAAACAGGAATTTTTCCGACTATGATAATATGGGGCTCATATAAAAAGTATTTGAGAGTATTGCACGAAGATTATATTTATTTTAAGGACCAAGTGTTTGGGTATCCACCTCACTCCCAAAATACACCCTAAACTGGACACATTTACCCACTACAATATAGGAGCAGAAAGAAAGGTATAAGGGAGTAGAGTAAAAAAAGTTGTCCATGAAAATTTCATTAAAAAACAGGTGCAAACTTCTAACACATGAGTGCTGTTCGATTCAAGTTTAAGCTCAATGATAAAGGATCTCCTTTTTTATAGCCTAGTCCCAACAGCGTCCCGTAGTGCGACACCTATATGGGGAGAAGTTTTTACACATAGTCCCCAGTTTGAAACTCTGCCAAAACAGGACTTATATATAGGGCGCAAATAATAGGTATAAGAGAATGAAAGAAGGCGCTTCGGAGCGGGCACGGTTCGGCTAGTTTTCTTCAAAATAAAATTTTGTCAAAATGTTTTTATAAAAAAAAAAATTTCTCAATTTCTTCTTAAAAATCGCTACAATTCGTTTAACTTCATTTTCATAAAAAATATTGATATTTTTTGTGTTTATACTTTTTTTTGTCTTGCAACACTGTTTTCATTCCATTTCTCTCTCAACAATGCGTTTATTTAAGAATTTTATTTGTTTTTCTTCCATATTGAAAAAATCCTAATGTTTCCTTTGGTTGGTTGAAGTATGCTTTTTGCAAATCATTGACACTTTCAGTGTGCATGTTTAAAAGGCCATGGGAAAATATCGCATCACACATCGCGTGATTCATACGAAAGAAGGAAAAACAAAAATTGCGCCATTTCTACACCAAAAAAAAAGCTTTCTACAAGGAATGAAGAATACATATGTACATTTTTGACAGACACTTGAATATGATTTGAAAATAAAAACTAAAATGCAAAAAACAAAAAAACAAAAAAGAATAAATAGAAGCTTAAACGTCAATTGCTTTTAGAGGCATATGGAATCATTGAACTGTTGAAAAATAAAAATGCAAGCCAAGTTCAATGTCAAAACGCTTAACACAAGACCAATTTGTATGCCTTTAGTTCAAATTTCATAGGGAAGTAGAAAAAAACCACTTGAGATGATCAAAAGATAGGACAATTTGACTACCAGACCAAATGCCTTAATGATGATGATGTTTAGTTTATGGTGGCAGTCTGCAATTTGACTAGCAACAAAGTAATTTTCAATGGTTAGGATGCCAAAGCTGTGTATCGACACCTTCAGATCGAAAATTCTGGTGGAAAACAAACCCAAGACCATTGCCAATTCGGCAAGTTTTGTTTTATTTGAAAAATCACTTTATAGCAGCCAGCGCCATCTACATGTCACTTTTAAATCATTCATTAACCGTAAATTTTTAAAACTATAGCTCCAGATTATTTTTTTTAATAAGACCCTTTTAAAAGAATTTTTCTCTGCACTGAAATACATTGGCTTCGCCATTATATTTTAATTCTAAAATTTACATAAAGATGGCGCTGACAATTTCGTAGTTATAATTTCCGTTTTCCAAATTTTTATTTTTTTTAACATTTCTAAAAATTATTTTTTAAAACCAACCTATCTAAATATTCAAAATATTCTTCAAATTAACAAACTATGACTACAAATTTGATAACCATCATAATAACGATGATGAAGTTGAAGATAATAACAATCTCTTCAGGTTGATGGTAAATTGTATAACAATGAATGTATGAATACATAATGGAATTAAATTCAAACAGACAACATTTGTGATGAATGAAATGCAATTTAAAATTTATAATTTCATGCTTGCCGAATTAATGAATGAATAAATCAAGACGATGAAATAACAAAAGATGTTGCAAGAATAATAATGGAATCTCCTAGATGGATCTTGCACATTTTTAAGGTGTAAGGCAAGGAGTGGTAAACAGTTTTTTTAGGAATTTGGGTGACATATAAGATAGCCTTGCATATCAATTAATTTGTATATTCAACCAAAGGTTTTAAGGCCAGATTATAGTTGGGGCAAGTTCTCTTAAACTCTGACTAGTGAGCCGTAGTCGGAGTTCGGATCGAAGTTGAGCATGCTCTCCCGACTCTGAACCAGCTCTCCGACTACGACGTAGACTCCGATCAGGGGTCGAAGCCGAGGGTCAGACTCCGCCGCCATGACAATATACCATCCATCATTAAGAAAATCGGTTCAGCCGTTTTATACCCTCTACCATAGGTTAGGGGCATACTAATTTCGTCATTCCGTTTGTAACACATCGAAATATTAGTCTGAGATCCAACAAAGTTTATATATATTTGATCGTCTTGCAATTCTTTGGGCGCCCCTGTAGCCGAGTTGGTAGTGTGCTTAGATTACCAGTGCAGGGGTCGTGGATTCGATTCCCGCCAGAAGCCTTGGTCTGTCGCTACTGTAGTATCACAATGGACTTAAAATTGTCTAAGTGAGTCTGTAAATGACTGCCACTCTTACCTAACCTAACCTAGCCCTGTCTGTCCGTTGGTTGTCGAAAGCACGCTAACTTTCGAAGAAATAAAGCTAGGCGCTAGAAATTTTGCATGAATACTTCCTATTAGTGTAGGTCGGTTGGGAAAGTAAATGGGCTACATCGGTACATGTTTTGATAAAGCAGCCATATAAACCGATCCTGGATCTTGACTTTTTGAGCCTCTAGAGGGCGCAATACGTATCCGATTTGGCTGAAATTTTGCACAAGGTGTTTTATTATGACTAACAATAACTGTGATCAGTATGGTCAAAATCGGTTCATAACCTGATAGAGCTGCCATATAAACCGATCTTGAGTCTTGACTTCTTGAGCTTCAAGAGGGCGCAATTCTTATCCGATTTGGCTGAAATTTTGCACGCGGTGTTTTGGTATCACTTCCAACAACTGTGGTAAGTATGGTTCAAATCGGTTCGAAAATCTGATATAGCTGACAAATAAACCAACTTGCATCTTGACTTCTTGAACTTCAAGAGGGCGCAATTCATATCGGATTTGGCTGAAATTTTGCATATAATGCTGAGAAATATTTTCCAACAACTGTACCAATTATTGTCTAAATCAGGCCATAACCTGATATAGCCGCCATATAAACCCATCTCCCGATTAGACTTCTTAAGCTTCTAGAGGGCACAATTCTTATCCGATTTGGCTGAAATTTTGCACATAACGCTGAGGAATGACTTCCAACAACTGTGCCAAGTATTGTCTAAATCAGTCCATAACCTCATATAGCCGCCATATAAACCGATAACCTTATGAGACTTTTAATACCCACCACCGAAGGATGGGGGTATCTTCATTTTGTCATTCCGCTTGTAACACATCGAAATATCCATATTCGATCCCAAAATGTATATATATTCTTGATCAGGGTAAAAATTTAAGACCTAGCCATGTCCGTCCGTCTTGAAATCACGCTACAGTCTTTAAAATTAGAGATATTGAGCTGAAAATTTGCACAGATTCTTTGTTTTTTTCCATAAGCAGGTTAAGTTCGAAGATGGGCTATATCGGACCATATCTTGATATAGACCCCATATAGACCAATCCGCCGATTTGGGGTCTTAGGGCCATAAAAGCCACATTTATCGTCAGATTTTGCTGAAATTTGGGAGAGTGAGTTGTCTTAGGCCCTTCGACATATTTCTCCAATTTGGCCCAGATCGCTCCAGATTTGGATATAACTGCCTTATAGAACGATCTCTCGATTTAAGGTTTTTGGCCCATAAAAGGCGCATTTATTGTCCGATGTCGCCGAAATTTGAGACAGTGAGTTGTGTTAGGCCCTTAGACATCCTTCAACATTTTGACATCTCTTAGACATCTTTCAACATATAGACCGATCCGCCGATTTAGGGTCTCAGGTTCATAAAAACCACATTTATTATCCGATTTTGCTGAAATTTGAAACAGTGAAGACGTTAGGCCCTCCGACATCTTTCTTTAATTTGGCCCAGACCGATCACTCGATTTAAGGTCTTGGACCCATAAAAGGCATATTTATTGTCCGATTTTGTCAACATTTGGGACAGTGAATTGTGTTAGGCCCTTCGACATCCTTCTTCAATTTGGACCAGATCGGTCCAGATTTGGATATAGCTGCCATAGAGACCGATCTCTCCATTTAAGGTTTTGGACCCATAAAAGGCGCATTTATTTTCCGATGTTGCCAACATTTGGAACAGTCAGTTAAGTTAAGCCCCTCGACATACTTCTGCAATATGGCTCAGATCGGCCCAGATTTCGATGTAGCTGACATATAGAACTATCTCTCGATTTAAGGTTTAGGGCCAATAAAAAGCACATTTATTGTTCGATGTCGCCGAAATTTGGGACAGTGATTTAATTTAAGACCCTCGACCTACTTCAGTAATATGGCACAGATCGGCCCAGATTTGGATATAACTGCCATATAGACCGATATCTCGATTTAAAGTTTTTGGCCCATAAAAAGCGCATTTATTGTCCAATGTCGCCGAAATTTGAGACAGTGAGTTGTGATAGGCCCTTCGGCATCCTTCCCCATTTTGGCCCAGATTGGTCCAAATTTGGATATAACTGCCATGTAGACCGATCTCTCGATTTAAGGTTTCGGGCCCATAAAAAGCGCATTTATTGTCCGATTTCGTCCAAATTTGAAACAGTGAGTTGTGTTAGGCCCTTTGACATTCAATATGGTTCAGATCGGTCCAGATTTGGATATAGCTGCCATATGGACCTATCTCTCGATTTAAGGTTTAGGGCCCATAAAAGGCGAATTTTTTGTACGATTTCGCCGAAGATTGGGAGTGAGTTGTGTTGGGCTATTCGACATTTTTCTGAAACTTGGCCCAAATCGGTCCAGATTTGGATATAGTTGTCATATAGACTGATATCTCGATTTAAAGTCTTGCCCCCATAAAAGGCGTATTTATAATCCGATTTCACTGAAATTTGGCACAGTGACTTATGTTAGGCTTTTCGACATCCGTGTCGTATGTGGTTCGGATCGGTTTATTTTAAAATATTAACCAATATTTTATTATACACAATTGAACAATGACTTGTACTTATTGTTGTTAGGTTAAAATCGGAACATATTTCGATATAGCTGCTATGGAGCATGAGGTATGCATTTTCACCGGATTTTGACGAAAGGCGGTTTACATATATACCCTAGGTGGTGGGTAACCAAAGTACGGCCCGGCCGAACTTAACGCCTTTTTACTTTTTGATCTTTTAGAAGGCGTAATTCTTACCCAAATTAGTTTAAATTTTTTATATACCGTTTTGGTATGACTTTCAACAACTGTGCAACAAGTATGGTCTAAATCGATTGATAACCTGATATTTAAACCGATCTCCCAATTGGAAACTTTGAGCCAATGGAGGACGCAAGTATTACTCAATTTTTCCAAAATTTTGAAGCTGGTATTTTTCTATGATTTCTAACAGTCCATATCGGTCAATAACTTGATGTAGCTCATATATATATTGAAAAAGAACTTGACAAATGCGATCCATAATGGAGGGTATATAAGATTCATCTCGTTCGAACTTAGCACGCTTTTACTTTTTTTTTAACTCAAGCTTTGTTAAAACTTTATTCTTAAGGATATGTAGCAAAGTTTTATTTTTATAGATTTTTGTTTTAATTTTATTTCTATAGCAAATTTTCTCAAAAATTTATTTCTCTAAGAAATCTTTCTCTAAATCTATAGAATTTTTTTTCAACACTTTATGTTTACAGAAAAAAATTTCCACAATTTTATTTTTCTAAAAAATGTTTGGGATTATTTTCTTTATACATTTTTTTCTTTACTTTTTTTTAATCTTACAATTTTGCCAACTTTGTTTTTCTTTCAGTGCTTCTGCCCCTGGATATTAAAGTATTGGGGGCTACCTACCTAAGGTTAGTTTCATTTTCAAATTCGTTGAATTTCAAAACCAATGCTAATGAGTTTTTTTTTGTTTTCATAATGAATTTAGAAATGCAAATGAAAATATTGAAAGACAATATTTTTTTTAGCAAATTTTGGTTTGTTTTTGTTATTGTTGTTGACTATGAACAATTTGTTGAACACTGTTACACTCACATATATTATTGTATTTTTTTAGATTTTTGTTATATTATTTTTATTTGCAAAAATCAAGTGTAATTAACCTTTGCTTTGTGGAAAAAAAAATTTGGATGGGGGTTTCAAACACACACACACACGCATATATTTAATCGTTTTGATGATTGGGGAGAAAGATTGGAAATAAATATTCCGAAATCAATTAATTTCTATAAATTTTTTTAAATTTTTTTTGTTACAAATTTGTATACAAATGCAATCATTTTATTGTTTGAACATATTACAATTAAAACTTCTAAAATTTTTTAAAATTTTTTATTAATTCTAATAATTCTTGCAATTTATTTTCGTTTTAAAATTATAGAATATTATTTTTTATTTTTTTAATATATTTTTTTTTTTACTGCACAAACACTAATATTAACTTTTTGATTAAGGAGAAAACATAGGAATAATTTCCGAAAACAGTTTTTATAAATTCATTTTTTGTTTGGTTTTTGCATTCCTTAAACTATAGGAATAATTTCCTCAAAGAAGTTTAATAAAATCATTTTTTTTTTTTTGGTTTTTCTTATAATTTTAATTAATAATTTGACTTAGCAAATAATTTTGTTTTATGATATTCTTCTGTTTAATATTTTTGTTTTTATGTTATAAAATTCATTTTTTTGTTTCATTATAATCTTCAATACTCCACAAGGTTAAGCTTTTTTAATCATAAGTTTTAAGTTAAAAAATATTAATAATCTTTCTTCTTTTGTTTCCCAAATGCTTTTTTAGCATTTGAAATTTTTTTGTATTTTTAAAATTTTTTTTTATTTTTTTAAATTTTTTTTTATTTATTTTTTTTTTGTTTAGAAATTTTTCCTTCTAACAATCTATAATTTTTATCACATTTTCAATTATCAGCATCTTACAGTTACATTTTGATTTCTTTAAGGTACAGCATAGTTTAGATAACATTTTGATAAGATTTTCAGTTTTTTTTTTCTTTCTTCTTGTTTACTTCTCACTCGCGACAAACTTCATTTATGCACAGCAACTTCCGTTTCACAATGACTTCCTATGGCTTTCATTTGCCTTTTTGCACATAGAATAGAAGATGAAGAGAACACACTGCGGCTGTTGCATGTTGAGGATGCAATTGAGACAATGATGAATGGATGCATGGATGGGGATTTATGGCATAAACAACAAACAAAAAGCAAACTGCCGTTTTATCTCTTTTAGGATGTGATAATAAATACATTTTTATTTTTCTGGTAGGCTTTGCATAATTGCGATTTAATGGCGGGTAAACGCACACACATATACACATTTTTCGCAAACAACAATAACAACACAATTCACCATACGTAATCAAAATTAAAAAAAGCAACAACAATTTATAAACAAAAAAATTTAAATTACCCATGAACACTGCAAGAATAAACCAAGATTTTCTCAGCTATATATATTTTTTCTTAATATTTTGGCGGCTTTTAAATGTTTTTTTGTTGTTTATATATTTTATCGGTTTTTTTTCACCCAAAAATGCCCAAATTTATTTATGTTGGTATATATTTTTATTGTTGTTCTTATTGAATTTGTATCTCTTGCTTCCGTACGCGAATATAGAAAAAAAAACTACCCAATAAATTTTCGACGAGCGTCGTAGTGACAAGCTGCTGCGAGCTGCGCGTGTGGTAATTAAACAACGTTGTGTCTTCACCGGCTAAGATCAGCAAACTCCCCATTGACGACATTTGAAAATCGTTCAAAAGTGCACACAGCAACCACAATACAACAGTCTCACCACCACCATTACCATTACCACCCCACACTAGTGAGTAAAATAAACCAGTGGCAAAACTAAGGGTTAAGAAGGCGTCATATAAGGCCTTATGACGCAGTCGCGAGGCCTTACCAATAGTTTCCCACTTTCTTTCTTTTTTACATAGGGTGACATTAGAGGCTTCACTACTACGATATGTCCATAAGAATAGCATCAAAATATAGATCTTCTTACATGGAAAAGACATTGCGTAAAACATAGACAAATATTGTTAACAATAGCATTTTATTTTTACTTATTTCAATACATAGGTCAAATTGATATAAAATGAAATAAATGAATTAAAATATAATGAAACAAGTAAGAGCGTGCTAAATTCGGCCGGGCCGAATCTTGTATACCCTCCACCATGGATCGTATTTGTCGAGTTTTATACGCGGTATCTCTTTTTAGAAAAAAAAAAGAATATTGAATAAGAACTGTTATGCTATTGGAGCTATAACCAGTTTTAGTCCGATTCGGGCTATAAATGAATGCTGAACATTGTAGAAGTCATTGTGTAATATTTCATTTCATTCGGATAAGAATTGCGCTTTGTAGGGACTCAAGAAGCAAAATTGGGAGATCGGTTTATATTGGAGCTGTATCAAGCTATTGATCGATTCAGACCATATTAGACACGTATGTTGAAGGTCATGAGAGAAGCCGTTGAACAAAATGTCTGCCAAATCGGATGAGAATTGCGCCTTCTAGAGGCTCAAGAAGTCAAGATACCAGATCGGTTTATTTGGCAGCTATATCAGGTTATGTACTGATTTACGCCATACTTAGCACAGTCATTGGAAATCATAACAAAACACCTCTTGCAAGATTGCAGCCAAATCGGATGAGAATGGCGCGCTCTATTTGCTCAAAAAGTCAAGATCCCAGATTGGTTTATATGACAGCTATATCCGGTTATGGACCGATTTAAACCATATTTGATACAGTAGTTGGAAGTCATAACAAAACACGTCATGCAATTTCAGCTAAATCGGATAAGAATTGTGCCCTCTAGAGGCTCAAGAATTCAAGATCGGTTTACATGGCAGCTATATCAGATTATGGACCGATTCGAACCATACTTAGCACAGTTGTTGAAAGTTATAGCGAAACATGCCTTGCAAAATTTTAACCAAATCGGAAAAGAATTGGGCCCCCTAGAGGCTCAAGAAGTCAAGACCCCATGTTTATCGAAAGTTAGCGTGCTTTCGACAGACAGACGGACGGACATCGAAGGATAGACTTAAAATGTCATGACGATCAAGAATTTATGTACTTTAAGGGGCCTTAGACGTATATTTCGATGGGTTACAAACAGAATGACGAAATTAGTCTACCCCCATCCTATGGTAGGGGTATAATAAATAAACAAAATACAAATATCCAAACATTCAAACAAAAATTTGATTTTATAACGGCAATCATCCGATTTACGAGTAAAGTTACGCTTGTTTACCTAAATATTGGCGTCCATGAATGTGAATAATATTCAGTGTACGCTGGCATAGGTACCTATGAAAAGATAACAACTTCTTTAAATTGATGCATTCTACACCGTAAACTTGGAACGGTGCGGGAAATGCAACATTTTAGCACTCTATGTAGGCAACACCATAACAAACGATAACTAAACCCGGTGGTGTGGTTAAATTTTTTTGGGCTACCGAACACAAAATTTCGATTTCAGTGCGACATGTTGAAAAAATGCTACACTTTCTTGGACAATCGAAATTAACATTAATTTGAGTTCCATATTTTGCCGATAGGTCCGTTAAAGGGTTTGAGGCGGCCCCAGATACTAGTTACAAAATTCGAATACCAGATATACGAAATATAGTTTTATCGACCGGCCGCCGCCTTAACGTCGGGGGGATATTTGGAGAACCTCAGAGACTGATTTCCTAATATTTCAACTCTACTTTCAAAGACCTTTCATTATGGGAGTGATATCGTCCCTTCATTTCAGTTTTGATTTGTTTTCTGTGCCGGGCGATTCACCAGACACTTAATTTCAAAACTAATATCTGATACGTATACCGTATTAATTTTAATATGTTCTAGTTCGAATTTTAAAAAATCCAGCCTTATCTCGAACCTTCATACGAAGAGTGACCTTAATGCAAAATTTAAAGTTTGTAAGTTCAGCCAATTCTTCTGGGCGAATATCAGACAGTAACACTACTATATAGATGATATGATATGTGTAGATGAATTTATTCAATTGAACAATACAAAATAAAACCGAACGGTTCAAGTAATTTAGGCAAACTAAATGGTTGAACATTGCTAATCCAAAAATGTATTTCTCAACAGTTTGGACAGCGGTATTTCATTTTTTTTTTTCTAAAAACTAAATTATTCTCTCCGTAAATAGAATCAACTTTAACATACTTTTTGTACTGTATTTTGGGAGGCACGTGGAATAAAAATACTATACTTCATTTCTGCTTGTAATTGCCAAATTAGGCATGAAAATAGAAGGAGATGCTGCTTTACTCGTTATAATAGGACGCCTTCGGCCATGAAAAAAGAACCTGTTTTAAGGCCTTACATCAGGCCTGATTCAAAAAGGCCTAACCATTTTTTCCGATGTGAACTCAATAGCAGAGGCAGCAGCAGCCGCCGCCAACCGTTATGCTATTGTGAATGCCTGCTGTAGTAAATGTGCTCTGTGTCTCTCAGACATTCTCTTGAGGTCTCTCAACATTTATTTTTTTTTTCATATAAACACCACGTTGTTGTTATATATGGGGGTTTTATGCAAGAGAAAATGGGGAGGTAGGATTTAAAATAAAGAGAAGATACATATTTTGCTGCGCTCATTTGTTACGGTTGTTGTTGTTTTTTGTTTAATATTTTTTGTTTAATATTATGTGTATTTCTTTTCTCTTACTTGTTCTGGACTTGCGGATTGTTTTTGTTTATTACATTTTTATCAGAAGTTTATTCTTTACTGTAATGTTCTTCTCGTTGTTGTTGTTTTCTTGGGGAGTGTATAGGGTTTTGGTAAATAGAAAAGGGTGTGACGTAGTGGGACGTTGGATTACAAATGTGGTGTGTGGTATATCGATGAAATGAGTAGATTTTGGGGGGAAAAGAAAACTGTAATCGATGTCATATGTAAAGGCTATATTGCAACAGCCGATAACCGATTATGGGACTTTGACATACGAAAATGTTGTTCTGTAATAGCATGATAGATAAAATGTGAGGATAGATACATGTAGGGAACAATGCGATAGCCCTAATATTGATATTGAAGATGAGGGTCACTCAGGCCCTAAGCCTAATTTACAAAACAAACTAAGCTCTCGATTAATGGATGAACACCCAGCAAACTTGAATAACTTCAACAAATTGAATGACATCACTCCAACTTGAATTTCCCATTTTTATAATATGGAAAGAAATTTTATCTCTTATTTACTTACAACTAAAACATCTGTTGCTGAATTGAGCCGCAGCTTTATACGTTCCCCCCAAAACCAAAGGTGGAAGTGATAAGCAATACAATTGCAAATGTTGAGGCCAACTAATCGATATAGAATGTATCAATTGCTTTGAAAAGTGGAAGTCAACATCAGTCAGCACAATGTAAAGCAATTTTAATGTTTTTTCAATAGAATAAACAATAAAGCAGACATAGAAAAAAAATATCACGAAAATTTTTTCAATTAAAAAATTTAATTTAAAAATAAAAATGTTTTCAATTAAAATATTAATTGAATTAATCATTTTTAATTGATTCCGTATTTTTTTTTTCAATTACAATTGTGATTGATTCCGTATTTTTTTTTTTTCAATTACAATTGTGATTGAAATTTTGGCAACTTTCAATTAAAAAATTAGTGAATTCAATCATTATTTTTTTAATTAAATCGAAACTTTTTTCTATTACGATCGTAATTGAAATTTTTGAAGTTTTATCCAATAATAAGTTTTTTATCACAATTTTTTTTGTTTCCCTTTCGAGAAGAGCTCAATGGTCGAAGATTTTCTTTGCAAATAGAAAAGGAAAGCCAGAGACAGCAACACACACCAACCACTATGGGACGCGTTTCGTCTTTGGTTAGAAGACTTTTCAACCATATTAGGTCTGATTGGTTCAAGGGTCGTGCATTGGTATGTTTTATTTGAATCGTATTTATTGCGAAAACGCTTCTATGATACATTTACCACATTAACCACGCTCTACAACCCTGTCTATTAGCTGCACTTTTTCCCAATGCATGTGTTTTCGTTTGCCGGTTTGAGCGAGGATCATTATATTTCGAAATTTTTGTTTGTTTCTCTTTCGAGACGTCGCTGCTGCTCCGCGGGGCCAGGTTCGAATCCAGGCCAGGCTCTTCCGAATTGTTTCATTTTCTAGTTTTTTTGCCTGTTAGGGTGATGATCATTAAATTTCAAAATTTTTGTTTGTTTCTCTTTCGAGACGTCGCTGCTCATCCGTGTGCCCAGGTTCGAATCCCGGCCGGGCTCTGACGAATTTTTTCATTTTCAAGTTTTTTGCCTGTTAGGGCGAAGATCGTTAAATTTCACAATTTTAGTTTGTTTCTCTTTCGAGACGTTTCAAGTTTATTGCTTGTTATGGTGAAAATCATTAAATTTCACAATTTTTGTTTGTTTCTCTTTCAAGATGAATCTAACAAATTTTATACATAATATCTAACTGAAAATTTTACCTTTTTCCATTAAATAATAATGGAAAAGAACCCAAAATTTTTTTGTCACTCAATTCGTTCGCAAATTCAATGAAAACAGCTGATTTTGTAGATGGAAAACAGCTGTTTTTATTGAATTGGTCAACGAATCGAGTGGCAAAAAAAAAAAACAATGCTAGTGTTCTAGGTAGAAAGTTTTCTCAATTCGGAAGCTTTTTTAGACCCGACAGCACTGTTACGACTGTCCGTTCTTGAAAAAGTTTAGCCCCCACAAGCAATCAAGCAAAATACGCATATTAATGACACAACGGCTTCTTTAACATCGTTCTAATTATAAAATATTCTATTGTAGATACATTTTTTCTGTTGGGTTTACTTCCCCAATGCATGTAATTCATAAAGTCACAGCCTCAATTCTCTTTTTATTTTATAATTCGGTATTTTGCTTCTAAGATGTTATCATGGACCCAAGGATAAACCTAAAATTCATGTTGCAGGAGTTTTACGTATGCGAATCATGTTGCATCGAACAGCGCGCTTTTCGCAAAAATTTTAATACATTTGAATATTTTCAATTAAATATTTAATTCATCGAATAGAAAATTAATTGGATATTTCGAAAATTTCAATTATTTATTTAATTGTATCAATTAAAAAATAAATTGAAAATTTCAAAAAAATTCGATAATTTTTTTAATTGAATATGCAATTTTTTTAATTGAAAATTTTTTCAATGATAATATCAATCAAAAACTTTGATTGATATTATCATTTTCGTCATTAAAGCAGTTTCAATCAAAAAATTAAATGGATCAATTAATTTTGTGATTGAAACTTATTTTTATTTGTTTCTGTGTAGTGTTGGGTGCACAATTAATTCGATATGTATATGATATCGATTTCGAGAATCGTTTGTTCCAGCAAAAGTTTGCGGACTACTCCACTTTATTAAACCAACTGCTTGAAGAAAGCACTTATTACGCCGATAATATTACTATTTAAAGGCTTTTTCCTCTGTGGAAAGCGCTGGAAAATCCAGTAGCACATACTAGTAGCCTTCATCAAGCAACCCATAATGCGACTTGGAGTACCGTATAGCTCCTAAGGCTTAATATGAAACATATGTGTAAAACCCTTGATGTCAGTAGAAGAGAGGAGACCATAAAAGCAATGGAAAGACGTGAATGTGATAAAATCTAGGTTTTCATGAGGCGAACGCATTTTCGAATCTTTTATTAAAGCATGAAACATCAGGCTTATGGTTTTGGAACAGGCACACTCCCTCTTAGAGATGAGGTGTGATAGAATATAGAGAGAACATTTTTCAAAATTGGTAGTATCCGTTTTGCACTCAGTGCCAGCCAGAACGAATTCAAGATAGCATTAAACCGACTAAATACCAACAAGGCAGCAGCAGCCGACGGATAGCCAACTGTCCTATTGAAGAAAGAGGGCGACTTCCAGGTAGCTTGAATGCTTTCGCCGGTTTGGGAAATCTGCAATACGTTCCAACTACAGGGAAGTAAGAGACTACTGTGTGAGAGATCTTAAATGAATCCAGGATTAAGGTCTAAAGAAATGAAACGCAAGAGCAAAAAACACATGCTACCCGTCTATGACAATGTCACCGATATCATGGGTCTTTGAAAAAAATTTGAAAAATTCTGCCAACATGTGTCTGGCAGTAAACACAAATAAAACTTAAAGACAATCACTTCAATAGATTATTTACAAATATTTTCTTTAATCATCGAAAACAGAGGTCACATCCATACTTCTAGAATCAGTTAATATTTTAATCTTCTTCTCGCATTCTCCATAGGCAAAACCCAAACCAAATCCCATTCCCAACAATATGGGCCGCAGACGTCGTCCCGGAATAAGAGATGAGGCAAGAGCACCTATAACAAGACCTCCTGAAGCTTTTACTATAGCATCAGTAAAACAACGATCCAACGATTTGGCTGGGAATCCAAATTATTTGAAGACATTTCTGAAGTGACAGACTAGTTAGAAAATTGAACAAAACTAAGAAAAATGTCAAAAGGGTTTGACTACACCCATTTGACATTCTTTTACCAAACAATAAATAGATGAAAAACTTCCGATAACTAGATCATACATAAATAAAATTTGAACAAAATTTTCTATAGAAATGAAATGTTGACAAAATTATCAAAAGAAATCAAATTGTGAAAAAATTTTCTACTTTTATCTTTAACAGTTTTGACATAATCTTCTAAAAAAATCACAAAATTTCAACTTCCATCTAAAACGGATTTGCGCCTATACCACTTTCGGTACCCCGCCTCGCTGTTGTACGTAGAGCTTCCTGAAGTATATCTCTTAGAGTGCTGGGAAACTTTCCCCTAATCGCAATTGTCACGGAGGGGATAACAACAGTTGAAATTTGTTTGATGTTCTAGCCAGGATTCGAACCCAGGCGTTCATGGTCATAGGCAGACTTGCTAACCAATAACTCACGCACGTTTCGAATTTTGTTTCACTCTCAAACATCTTCAGTTTGGTCTATAATATAGCCATCAATCGTTTCACAAACGAAAATCGCTTGCAAATTATTGAATTTTATTATCAAAATGCGTGCTCTGTTAAGAAAGTTCACTGCGCGCTTCTCATTTTTGGCTCAATGGATACGTAAATAAGCAGAATTGTCGATTTTTGGAGTGAAGATCAGCTAGAAGCATTGCAAGAGCTACCAATGCATCCAGAAAAAGTCACAGTTTGGTGCAGTTTATGGGCTGGTGGCATCATTGGACCGTACTTCCTCAAAGATGATGCGAATCGTAACGTAACAGTGAATAGTGAGCGCTATCGTGAGATGATATACAACTTTTTTTTGACCAAAATGCAAGAGCTTGACTTGCATGACATTTGGTTTCAAGCGTGTTGTCCTCCCCTGCTATAGGTGTGGGTGCTCAAGCTCATAACTAGTCGTCAGACTAATTAATGAGGAAGAGACGGATAAACCAGGGGATGCACAGTTCGTCCCCAGCCTTTAAGTAAAGGTGGTGTTTCTGACTCGGATTCAGACAGCGACTGTGTCTATGGAACAGTCATCGCAGCCGAATCGAGAGATGAGGGCATCGAGATGACGGCAGAAGTGAGCGATGGCTCTGCTATGTGCTATGTGCAGGATGCTGGAAGGAATAGAACTGACATTCCAAGCACTTCTACGTAAACTGGAAAAAGAATCGGATCTCCCGAAGAGTATAACACTGCTAAAATACTGAAGAAGAAAAAGAGCTCCCCGCTTTCAAGTACTCTGGGAAAACCAAGTTGGAACAGGAACGAAGGAAGCTCGCCCTTGAGTCTTCATGGAGGACTATGACTTCCAAACTGAGGCCACAGCCATCACGGAAGTTGAAGATGGTCGCTGAGAATGGTAAGGAGCCGCCCTCTTACGCCAGAGTGCCAAGGAAGCACAACAGAGATGAGCTGACTTATGCAGTCATCAATATCGGCGGCGCATCACTAGGATTCCACCAGATCATCGGTCCCAAGTGGAGGATCTGGTTAACGATCGGATTTTTAAACATGTGTGGAACTCTGTAGAGAGTCCACCCATACAAATTATGAGCTGCGAGTTTAGAGGGGACATCTTTACACTGCGTTTTGCGTCGGCGGAATGTATTGATACCGTCAAACAGCTCAACAGAGGTATTCACGCTCTCTGGGAGGGCGCAAAGCTCGACTTGGTGAGAAAGATGGATATCCCCCAGCTAACAAAGGCTACGGTCTTCAACAAGGGATGGGACAGTAAATTTGCGACGCAACGCATGTTGGGATTCTTGGGCAAGCAAAACGAAGGTTTGGTCACAGCGTGCCTAGGACTTGCATATACTCTGAAAGCCTGGCAGGAGGCAAGGGTGGTGTTCATACCCATGCCCGGCAAGGCAAGTTATGTGACACCAAAGGCCTACAGACGCATAGGCTTTACGTCCTTTCTACTCAAAACCATAGAACGTATTGTGGACACCATGATAAAGAGTAGGACACGCAGCGAACTGCGCAAATACAAACAGCATGCCTATGTCAAGGGAAGGTCGGTGGAGACTGCCATGCACGAGGTTGCGCATAAAATAGATGAATCCTTCGATGGCAAAACGTACACACTGGCGGTATGCATTGACATCGAGGGGGCTTTTAACAATGTGCGGACCGACACTCTGACCAATCCTTAGACCAGTACTGGGTGGACCCGGTCTTTAGAGACTGGATAAACCATATGCTAAGGAACAGGTGGATAAATTGTGTGTCCCATGGCATAAATGTAAGGGAGAAAGTGGCACAGGGCACGCCACAGGGGGCATTTTATCGCCACTCCTATAGGTGACCAATATAAATGACCTATTACGGATGCTGACTGAGAAGGAATTTGAACCCGTCTGCAACGCAGACGATGTTATAATACTTCTTACCGGTAAGGATCCGAACGAGCTATGCAGAAGGGCCGAAAGGGTCTTGCATATGGCATTTGACTGGGCTAGACCCAGAGGTCTCAATGTTAACCCAGAGAAGTCTGAAATATGCCTGTTCACGAGGAAGACGAAGGTGGGCCAATTTAACGTACCACGTTTCCTCAATAAGACGATTTCGATATCTGACAAGGTAAAATATTTTGGTGTGATCTTGGACAGGAAACTGATTTGGATGTGTCACATTCCGGAGCGTACTGAGAATGCTCACAGATGGTGGGGACTATATAGATGGGCCGTAGGCTCGAAATGGGGCCTGAATCCGAGGATAGTACACTGGCTCCACAGGAGCGTGATTAGACCAATACTTACTCACGCCTCAGTAGTTTGGTGGACTGCTATGGAGAAAAAGTGCAACATAAGGACCACACAACAGATTCAAAGAACATGTTGTCTTGGCATAGGCGGAGCAATGAGGACCACGCCCAATAGGGCACTGAAGACTATTCTACATATCCGACCCATTGACATACAGATTAAGTGTGAGGCAGCCACTGCGGCTATGAGACTTAAGGCGATGGGAGAATGGATTGAGGATGAGAGCAGGTCATACCATCGCTGTATAATCGAGACGACGATAGGAAACTTGGAAGGAAGGGAAGAGGTTTCCGATCGGATACCTGAGATGAACCTTGAAGTCGAGTGCGAGGCACTTCTGCCATCGGCACAGTCTTGACTTGACGGAACCCTAGTATTGCCATCTGGAAGATCATGTTACACGGATGGATGGAAGCTAGAGTACAGAGTGGGCCTGGGGGTTTACATTGAGAACCCAGGGACTGACATCTGTTTTAGACTGCCTGACCATAATACGGTCCTGCAGGCGGAGATCCGGACGATCACGGAATGCGTGAAGTGGTGTGGTGCTAACGCGAGGACGTCGAGTGTGAACATCTTTACCGACAGTAAAATTGCCATAAAGGCAATAACAACCAGGACGGTAAGGTCACGAACAGTCTTGCAGTGTAAGAAGGAGATTAACGCCTTCTTTGAGGATGGCAAAATCCGCATCGTTTGGGTGCCGGGCCATAACTGAGTAAGGGGAAATGAATGGGCGGACGATTTGGCGATAAAGGCCAGAGAACTGTCGTCAATAAACTTTCGGGTCGACGAATGCGCATGCAACATTGTGGAACAGCGGTAGGTTGGACGGCGAAAATCCTATGGGGGGATCCAGATCGTGAGAAGACGAGGCTATTACTGAATGGAAGCAAAAAGGAGGCCAGTATAGCTTTTGGTATCATAACCGGACACATAGGACTACGAGCTCACTTATGTAAAATCGATGCGGTGCAAGTGATAGCATGTGTAGGGCATGCGGGGAAGATGATGAGACGTTGGAGCATTTCCTTTGCCATTGCCCGGCGCAAATAAAGGGTCTTTGAGGATGGGATACGAATTCGATGATTAGTATGCAACATTTTTAAAGTATTTTTGAATTTGTTTTTTTACCTTTAACCAACTTTTTATCGTCTGAAAACAGCAGAAAATGTTTCCTTTTTTGCAAAATTTACTGCTGTCCCATTTCCAGCAGACTTTCTGAGCGTAACGTTTTTGCAATATTGTACACAAACCAGACAATCAGACACGATGCAATCATGACGCCTAGAATTTTAGATTACAAATATAAAAAAAAAATTTGTTCTGTGTATTGCTCATCCCAAGTCAGCACGGTTGGGTGGGTATTCCGATCACTGAGGAGAATCCACAATATCTGGAATTATCATCCTCAGTGGGTCAATCTCCCTGTAGAAGCATAGTATTCAGATGCCAGTTATAGAATAATTTAGCTACCATTATGTCCGATTATATCAGGGCTTGGGGGGTGTTCATGTCAGGAAGAATAAGCCTCGGTCGATTACAGAAATATTTAATTTTCGGTAGCTAAATCTCTTATATATATAAAAATCAATTTGTGTTTGTTTGTAGGTTTGTTTGTTTGTATGTTTGTGTGTTCTTTATAGACTCAGAAACGGCTGAACCGATTTTCTTGAAATTTTCACAGATGGTGCATAATGATCCCGTGGTGAAAATATGGTACTACATTTTTTGATATCTGAAGGGGGGCGGACCCTCCCCCTTACCCTAATTTTCAGAAACGCCAGATCTCGGAGATGGGTAGTGCGATTTAAGCAAATTTTGAGTGCTCTCATATAGTACCCTAAAAATAAAAATTTGGTATCTAAATTTCGGATGGGGTACCTAGGGGGGCTGCCCCACCCAAAAACCTTCCAAACATATATTTAGACCAATCACGAGAATATGGGACTCAAACGAAAGGTATTTAGGATAAGAAAACGTATCTGATATCCAATTGTCGTACACCCCTAAATTGGACATATTTACCGACCATGGCAATATGGGACTCAAATGAATGGTATTTGCGAGTAGAATACGAATCTGATATCCAAATGTGGGATCAAGAATCTGGGGGTCCGCCCCTTTCCCAAAACACTCCCCAAACAGGACTTATTTACTGACCATGGCAATATGGGGCTTTAATAAAAGGTATTTGAATGCAGAATACGAATCTGATATCCAAATATGGGACCAAGTGTTTGGGGGGTCGTCTCTCACCAAACACATCCCCCAAAGGAGACAAATTTACGACCATAGCAATATAGGGCTTAAATAAAAGGTCTTCGGGCGTAAAGCTCGAATTTGATATCAATATTCGGGAAAAGTGTCTATGGAGCCACCCCACCCCTACAACACCACCCAAATAGAAGGTATTTGCTGACAATTGCAATATGAGGCTCAAATAAGAAGGTTTTAAAGTGGAACACGAATTCGATATATATTTTCAAGGCCAACTCACTGAGTGGCCGTCCATCCAGAAAACACCCCCCAAGGCGGTCATGTTTGCCGACTATGGAAATATGGGGCTCTAATTAAAGGTATGTGGGAGTAGACCACGTATCTGGTATCAACATTAAGGGCCAACTGTCTCAAGTAGGATGTATTTGTTCACCGAGACAATCTGGGTCTTGAAGAGATTCATAGTTTTTAGGGCCAATACCTCAAACCGGACATATTTGCTGACTTTTGCAATAAGGAGTTTAAATGAGATTAGAAAACGAATTTGATATCCAATATTTCGGTTGACTTTTAAGGCAAAGCGTTTTCAAGGATGAATTTTAATTCACTAATTAAACTCCTTGAAAACGGTTCGGCGAGGTCAACCGAAATATCGGAAATAAACTAAACAAAAAAATTTATAACTTGACTTAAAGAGCTGAAACTTATTTTATTTCTATGGCTTCCTTCCTTGTCTATACAAATTAAATATAAACTAAATTTTCAATGAAATCCAATTCATGAAACTTTTCCTTTAAAATAGAATTATTCAAGTTATTTCTAACGCATGTTCTTTACCATTGGACTAACTCCTTGTCACTCCCTGTTGAACTTAATTAAGCCATGAGAAACCTTCTATTTTCATATCATCCCAACAACATGTCAGGGATATGATAACATCAACACACCAATCCTCAGCTAATGAAGATAAATCATGAGATTTCAGTAAACTTCCATGATGGATCTTTTTGAACTTCGCAACAGCTGGGATTTGGAGACTTTATTTTGGTGAACATTGTTGGTTGTTTTTTTCCTTTGATTTCTTTAGGGCATACAAAAGTTTTCACAAAAATCATTTATCATAGTTCAAGTGAAATTTATATACCTCCAAGGACAAAGGTATCAGCAAAAACTTCCTTTTTATTGAGTTAGAATATATGGCTGTGAGACGCCTCAAATATTATCCACCAAAGTAATTGGCAACGCCTGCAAGGTTATTGCCAAGGTTGAGGAAATTTTAATGAATTTCTCCGTCGTCATAGATTTTGGCCTAAAGCAAAATCAATAGCGTCTAACAAATTGGTGGGGGTGGTTAGAATTTTGGCTTTATGTTGCTGAAAGTAGTCTCAAGGCACGTTGGTTGCTTGCTTAATATACCACATTGCTGACAAGGTGAAAGGTCAAATACGCTGCGTTTGTTCACACTGAATTTTAAGTAGAAGGAAGGAAGGATAGAGAGAGGTGAAAAGTTAATGGAATATTTTGATTAGGCTCAAATGAGATAAGGAAGATATGAAAGTGATGAAAAACAAAGGAGGGGAAATAGGCAGTCGGCCTAAGGAAAATTTCGTACAAATTAGATTTTTATGTAAATTATAACCAAAATTTCTATTTCGTAGACAAATTACAAATTAGTTTTTACGTTAATTATAACCAAAATTTCTATTTCATAGACAATTTAACTTTTTTTAAAACATGGGGTGGTTGGTAGTTGAAGTGTAACATTTTCTTCAATTTGCTCTTGTTGACCTTAACAAAATCATTTATGAACATTTAACCCTTGGCCTTGCCTAACTTTAATGGGTTTTCATAACCACTGTGGGTGGAATAACACCAAGCATTCAAAGTAAGCACCCCATAATGATGAGGAAGAGAGGAGTGTATTACGCATTAAAATACCCAAAATTGCCCTTGGCACGCACTTCAACTCCAAACCAACTCCTTGTTTCATTTAATAGAGCTATAAAAATGTCTTTAATTCCACCCTGGAATGCTTGCCGCGATGACAACATTGCCATTAGGATAAACATTTTTATGACGTTTTTCATGAGTGTTTTGGAACATGTCAGCTATGGACAGCAGAGTTTGTTGTGGTTAGTGGACCCACTCCTGTAAGCGAGGTTTGTTTTTATAGCTTTTTTCTGGGGAACCAATAACCACTTTGGCCAACCAGCACACAAATCTAATCGTTACAAGGGTTAACTCTCAAAATTAACCTCAAGTTTACCAAATGCTTCCCCACTTTACCCCTTTACGTTATATTTGCTTTTGTTTTTAGTCTTGTGAGTCTAAAGTGACAGCGACTAATGCAGATAGATAGGCAATTGCATAATGGTGTTAAGTCATTTGCCTGCATACTTGCATTGCTGCAACCACAGTCGTCCTTCTGTCTGGCCAACTCAGCTTACAAGCTTTGTCTGATTTTTTTCTATCTCTCTCTCTCTCTCTCTCTCTTTCTCACTGTCTATCTTTCCCTCTTGAAACAAAAACAAGTGTCAATTTCATCTTTTAGTTGGCATCCTTGTGACATGTTAAGTGATTTTTAGTGGGTTTATGTGTGTGTGTGAGCAAGTGTCCTGGGTGCACTCGTCCTACGATTGTTGTTTGACTTTCATCACTTATAGCTGTATGGCATGCTGGCTGGCTGCATGGCTGACTGTCGGGATGCCAGGCTACTTTTGATGACGTTGATGACGTTGATGGTGATGATTTTAATGTCTGCTAAAGGGATAATGGTTTTATATCTCAGGGCTTTTGATGCAAGCCAAGAGACAAAGAGTAGCTGGAGTCCCACAATGTATGTTATCAGATGCACTAGACAGCCAACACCAGTCAGTACTTATGCCCATGGAATGTGAGAAAGCATTGGCCGACTATTGTTTTGTGCTATATGAAGACTGGGGGCAAACTAGGAAGCATTTTTGTAGTACATCCATAAGCTAAGGATTGTTTCACTTAAGTTGCAGCAGATAAATTGAGTAACTTAACCTTTTATCTTAGATAAACACATAGAAAAAGCTTCCTAGTGTAGGACACCAAGAAAGTGCCCTACAAGAGCAACGTTTTTCGTAATGAAAGCAACAGAAATTTTTAGCACTGCATAAAAATTCGAACTATTGGGTTGCACAAAAAGTAATTGCGGATTTTTCATATAGTCGGCGTTGACAAATTTTTTCACAGCTTGTGACTATCACCACTATTTCAAAGTATATTAGGCTGTTTGTGCCGTAAAAACTCCAAAGACTCTAAAGAAAGCTAATGTCGAAATTTGATGACAAGTAGACCGAGAGGAACGATATAAAACTCTAATACAAGGCAACATTTGGCTGCAAATATAAAATACTCTTCAATAATATCCCCTTCCATAAAAATCTCTCCTCCTTTAAAAGCATCTAACAGAAAAAAACCCCTCTAAGTGTTAGGGACAATGCAAATTTGACCATTCCCATATGGAACATATGGTGTTGTGGTCTGGTGGACGGCTCTTAAAAAGTCCACCTACTGCTCAATACTTAGCCGGATCCAAAGGATGGATTGTTTGTGCATCACAGTCGCAATGAGGACGAGACCATCTGATGGTGGAAGGAAGCTTTCTCATTGATCATATGGCGGCTACGGACACTGTGCTATCCTGATACAAAATCCGATGTTCCAGACAGTGTGGATTACACCCTACCTGAGCCGCTTTTTGATAAAAAGTACTGTACCACTATGCCTGATAGAACCGATTGGAACAACGATGTCCCTGGTAATAGAAGTTACATAGACTTCTATACGGATGGTTGCAAACTAGACGACCAGGTGGGCTTTGGGTGTTCTCCAAAGATCAAAACTGGTCACATCGAAAAGGTTACCCGACCACTGCAGTGTGTATCAAGCGAAGATACGCACAATTAAGGATTTGGTGGAATAGCTAAGATATAATGTCATAACGAAGACTGGCATAAATATCTTCTCAGACAGCCAGGCCGCCATCAAATCCCTGGAGAACGTATTTCTGAACACAAAAACCGCCCTCGAATGTCGCAGATCTCTCAACGAGATGGTTGAACAGTTGAAAATTCACCTGTTCTGGGTGGCGGGCCACAGAGATATCGCAGGGAATTGTAAAGCGGGCGAGCTTACAAGACTAGGTATTACCCTACACACTCCAGGGAAACTGTAATCTGTGGGTATGCTTCTAGCGGCATGTAAACTAAGTTTTCAGTATCAGGCCCGAAGGGCAACGAATGTTAGATGGTCACAAAGGGGGGGCTGTGAGCATTCCAAAACTATGTGGGCTAATCTAGACTTGAAGAGGTCTACCGTTTACTGTCACTGGCTAGAACAGACGTCTCAGTCATTGTCATTGTCTAATCGGAAAACATGCTGACAGGCTGAAGGTTGCTAGTAACGACTTTTGCAGTAGCTGTAAGGACATCGAAGAGAAACAGACTATAGAACACATTCTGTGTGTGTGTCCCTCACTGGCAGCCAGAAGGTGTCCCACTTAAGGTTCTCATTTCTTTGAGAACCTGTCCAATTTAGCAGATGTGAACATTCTCAAGTTGTTGGACTCTTTGAAGCAATATGGATGGTTCAACGCTAGGAACTAGAAGGCATCTTCCTTCTTCTGTTCCTGTGGTATCACAATGGACGAAAACGTCTAAGTGAGTCTGATGACAGACTGTCACTTAAACCTAACCTAACCTACAGACAAATTTCTCTGAGTGTAGCCAAAGTCTCACACTAGGTCCAACTGTGTAATATTAGTTCTCATGGCTATTGATCTATCCAAGTCTTTCGAAAAGTTTCTTTTCATTTAGAGGCTATCGCTATCACACCCCTCCAGCAGAGACTAAAACGTTGGATAGCAAATGAATTATGTGGTCCACAGTTGTGTTTCGAATTTAGAGAAAAAAGTCGGGGCTCTGCACACTAAAATAACTTTGGCAATGTTTAAACCCTTCCTATATTCTATTCTAATAGATCCTAAGGGCAGCGAGGTTACAATAGCCGCATAGTATAAGCTGGTGAAATGCGTTATGTTAAATGTCTGTTTCACCGAATTTGCTGCTTATGTCGGTTAGCGGAAGTAAGTCGACTTATAAATTTGAACATAATTTGTTATTTATTATTATTTTTTCTGCTGAAAATAGGAACGCAGGCATGACTGCTGTTTTAGCAAACATTTCCTTCTGCTATATCAACTAACAAAATTTGCTGTTTTAACTACAAAATCTGCTAAAATACCTCTTGTAGAGTTGGCAAAACGCAATACAGAAGCCAGATATGACGGTTCATTGGTATAAATTATCTTGTGGATCATTTGCAACGAGCGTATCTTAAGGAACGAGTAAAATGAGACACCATATACTTGTCTGGCAAAGTCAGATACCCGGTCTCTTCTACGCAAACCAAAAAGGTATCTAACGACATCGTTAAAGGCCACGTGCAATTTATTCCTATGAGTTACATCACAACCGTAAAAAACCTCGCAAGAGTATAATAGTTTCGGCAGAATAAATGACCTAGCCAGAAGCATTCTTATTGACAAAGGAGTATACTGTCGACTCATATATAAGTTTCGTAAAACGCCGTAGGTCCTGCGCACTGTCATACTGACATGATTCTTCCATTAAAGTCTATCATCAAACTCCAAACCAAGGTTTCTTGCAGATGAAACAATCTCAATTGGGGCTCCAGCAATTGCCACATCAAGATTGGGCGGCATTGTCATCCGATTCCTACCAATTACAAGGCACTTTGACTTTGTTGGATTTAAAATTAGTCCGTTGGCGTTTGCCCATGTGTTTATCTTATCCAAGTCATTATTAAGTCGAAGTACGCCATCGATCAGCCTCTCCGACGAGGAGCTCACATACAGCTGTACGTCGTCGGCTTACATATGAATACCACAGTTGCGCAACTGTCCAGGAAGATCATTGCTATATAAGGAAAAAAGGAGTGGGCCCAATACAGACCCCTGTGGAACACCTCTTGAGACTGGAAGATAACTAGAGCACCGGCTATCAACACCTATCGATTGGCTTCTATTCGAAAGGTAGGAATACTTATAAGATCCGTTGTTCTTTCAGAAAATTTAAATAAGTGTTTCAGTTTAAGACAAAGTATATTAGGATCAACGGAATCAAATGCTTTCGAATGATCTAAAAGAACAAGAAAGGTAACTTGATCGCTGTCAATATCACTCCTTACATCTTCAACTACTTCCAGAAGTGCAGTAGTGCAACTGTGCTTTGGCCGGAAACCAGATTGAAAATCTGTTAGCAGCGAATTATTCGCAATATATTCTGATATTTTCCGGTTGACTAGAGTCTCAAATACAATATCTTAGAGAGGTATGGAAGTATTGCTATTGGCCTAAATTCCTGGTTATTCTTTGGTATTGGGACTATCCTTGCACGTTTCCAAGACTGTGGATAGCAACTCCTTAAAATAATATTGTTAAAAAGATGACACATATACGGAAGAATAAAGGGTAGAATTATCCTAAAAAAATCTTGGGTCAATACCATCAGAACCAATGGCATTAGACTTAATCGATTCTACAGCGCTAACGATATCGCTTTGCTCAAAACGCTCAAGATCAAAACGTAGGTCTGGTGAGGTTTACGTTACTAAATTCACTGTCGTAGAAATGTACGTTTGGCTCAGAAAAAGATATGTTCAAGAAACTCCTATTAATCTCATCTAAATCAACATGTCTATCAATTGATGCATTATCACTTCATATTCCAATTGACTTAATATGTCTCCAAGTATCTTTCGTGTTCAATGCCTAAAATAAGCTATTTTCTTCGTCTTTATACAAGAAGTGGTCTGATTCCTCGCACGCTTGTAATCATTAAAGAGTTCAGGTGTTCTAAAAAGCTTCCATCGAGGGTACGCACAATCTCTTTTACGTATCAATACTTTATTATCATTATCAAACCACTGTTTCCCATTCGAAAAAACAGTTCGGGTCTTCATCGGAACACATTTGTCGAAAATCTGACTCACATTACGTTGAAGAAATACAGTCTGTTCATCTACGCAAGACATGCCATAAAGTTCCTTAACTCAACGGTGCCAATTTCACAAAGTAGTGAGTTATAATCAATGTTTCTATAGTCTCTGTACGTATATGTTATTCTTGTATATTCCATTGGAACGCCATAAGTCAAAAAGCATAAATCATGTTTTGAACATAGGGTGCCGATAATTGATCATATAACTTCACATCTGTCTTGGATCTTACAAAGAACAAGTCAATAAGAGGCTCAATTTTAACCTTCGTTAATTTCTCCAAATTTGTAGCTGAATCGATGGTGGTATGTACACAACATTCGGCTGGGCCGAACTTAGGAGGTTTTTGCGCCTAAAAATTCTCTATAATAGAAGGTGGGTTCATATTTCACATATGGATCACACATGGATCGGCCTCGATTTAATTATATTATAGCTTTTCGACATCTCATCCGTTATTTGGTTTCAAACTATACCTCGAATTCACTTTACTTTTTTTTGGCAAACAATATTTTTCACAACTTTTTTATTGACTTACTTTTCTTCTTTTTGATTCTTTTAATTTTCTCATAATTTTTCTTAAAAAATTTCTTTGTTTTAAGCATTTTGCGTAAATAGATTTAAAAATTTTTATTAATATTAATTTTCTATTGCACTTCTTTTAACCGATAAGCGAACGCAATAGGGCACAACACGTCTCACGTATTAATGACAAACAAATAATAAAATTAAACGAATGAGTTATTGTGAAAAAATAAATAATCGAAGCGCGATATAAAAAGCGTAAATAAAACAACCGACCGACAGACAGACGGCAGACTGACATCGGACCAATAGCTAGTGTGACTCCCAACAAAACAATCATTGACGAGGAAGAAAATTTAAAACAAAATGCCTATTTTTATGTCATAAATGCCGCTGAGCGCAAAAGCTACCCTTTCGAGTTCCAATTGGTCATAGACGACTCGGAAGACTGTTGGACACTTGTTGTCAAAACTCAACTTGAATCAATGAAGATCGAAGATCTCAAAAGAGACATAACGATCAATTTGCTTAAATTTATGATGAGAATTTTTGTTGGATTTTCAACAACTTTCAAATTTCATGGGCTTTATCATATTCAAGGTCCCCTATAATCACCATAAGAATGAAAACTAAAGCATATGAAACAAATTAATGCGTTTATGTTTAAGCGCATGCGCGCATTGCCAATTAAACTTTAGTTTTGCTTTGGCGCGCATAACAATTAATCAGCCAATTAACTTGGAAGCTTGGCTTTGATAATTGTTCACAAATCATTGGATTATGAGGTGATAAAGGGTGATTTTTTAGCTATTATCTTTTTGGCAACGCTGGTTTAAACAGCTCACGCAGCTTTCGTGTTTTGTTTCACTGTCAAACATCTTCTGTTTGGTCTATAATCTAACCATGAAGCGTCTTACAAACGAACAACGCTTGAAAATTATTGATTTTATTATTAAAATGCATCCTCTGTTAAGAAAGTTCATCGCGCGTTGCTTCTTCTTCAGCAAAGAATCTAATCTTTGGCTCAAAGGGTACGTTAGTAAGCAGAATTATCGATTTTGGAAAAGTCACAGTTTGGTGCGGTTTATGGGTTGGTGGCATCATTGGACCGTACTTCTTTAAAGATTATGCGAATCGTAACGTAATTGTGAATGGTGGGCGCAATTTTGAGATGATATCCAACTTTTTTATGCTCAAAATGCAAGAGCTTGACTTGCATGACATGAGGTTTCAACAAGACGGTGCCACATGCCACACAGCACGCGTAACAATGGGCTTGTTGAGAGGCGAGTTCGGTGACCGTTCAATGGGCCTCCTCGATTGTGCGATTTAACGCCTTTAGACTACTTCTGTGGGGCTATGTTAAAGCTCATGTCTATACAGACCAGCCTGATTCAATTTTCTCATTGGAAGACAACATTGAAGCATTTGTTCATGAGATACCGGCCGGAATCTTGGAAAGAGTATGCCAAAATTGGACTAAGCGGATGACCTATTTGAAGCGCAGTCACGGTCAACATTTGCATGAAATAATCTTCAAACTTTTAATTATATGGACCGCACTATCGACTCAAATAAAGATTTCATGCATTTTTCTGAATTTTGTGTGTGTTTATTTTTTGAAAAACTTTTCTATAGCTCTTAAAAAATCACCCTTTATATAATTTTTTTCCAAAATACCTATCATGTTCATTATATTTTTGCCATTTCGTTGGCAACACAGGGAAATATTCATATGCAGCTTTTAAAGTATGAATTGATTGTTGTAAAGATCAGTAATCGTAGCGCCAAAGTCATTAAAAGGTATAGAGTCGAAGTTAGTTTTAATATCTCCCTCTTACACCCTCTACTAAAGTCAAAATATGCGAGTAAGCACACGCCAAGTGAAGTAGAGGCATTGGAAGGAGAAATAGAATGGCAAGTGTGAGAGTGAATTAAGATATTCGGGAATCGGAATGAAATCCGAAAATTTTACCAAAAAAAAATTGAAATCCAAAAATTTTACCAAAAAAAATTTAAATCCAAAAATTTTACCAAAAAAATTTTGCATCTCCGATCATTGAGCTCGTCTCGAAAGAGAAACAAACAAAAATTGTAAAATGTAATGTTTTTCGCCTTAACAGGCAAAAAGGAAGGAATTCGAACCTGGGCACACGGAGCAACAGCGAGAGCTGTTGTCGAAACCACCAATACAACTTCCAACAATTCCACAAAATCATATGTAGTACGGAAGAAGTGTAATTTGTCACAGAATGAATGTCTGTCATTACACAAAAATACATGCATTGGGAAAAAGTACAGCTAATTGACATGGTTGTCGAGCGTGGTTAATGAGGTAATTGTATCTAGATGCGTTTTTGCTATTAATACGACTCAAATACAAAATACCAACGCACGGCCCTTGAAGCCATCAGACCTAATATGGTAGAAAAGTCTTCTAACCAAAGACGAAACGTTGGTGTGTGCTGCTATCTTTGGCTTTCCTTTTCCATTTTGCATCTCCGATCGTTGAGCTCGTCTCGAAAGAGAAACAAACAAAAATTGGAAAAAAAATTAACTTTGCCCTGTAAAGGCAAAGAAGGATGATTTGTAAGAGATACAGATAGTATGCTTAGTATATGGAAAGAATTTCCAGCCATTGGTTTCCGATAGTGGCGAAGACAACGATCTAAACCGCTCAGTCAGAATCTTGGGGCTCACCGTAGTTCATAAATTAGCATGTTCGCATTTGATAATGAGCGTCAGGGTTCAAATCCCAACGAGAATATCAGAAACAAGTAAAGCGTGCAGAATCTTATATACCCTCCAACATGGATCGCATTTGTAAAGTTCTTTGCCCGATATCTCTTTAAAGGCAAACAAAGAACCATGGAGAGGAATTGCTATTAGAACTATACCAATTTATAAACCGATTGACGCCATACATGGTTTGGCTGTTGGAGACCAAAGTGGAAGTCATTGTGCAAAATTTCAGTAACATCGAATAAGAATTGCACCCTCTATAGGCTGAAGAAGAATAATCGGGAGATCGATTTATATGGGAGCTCTATCAGGTTATGAGCGATGCAGACCATACTTGGCACAATTGTTAGAAGTCATAACAAAACACTTTATGCAAAATGTCATCCAAATCGGGTAATAATTGCGCCCTTTAGCGGCTCAAGAAGTCAAGATCCAACATCGGTTTATGTGGCAACCTACCTTTGAACCATCCAGATCGCTTTAAAAACCCGAATAACTTGTGCAAGTTTACATCCGCTAAATCAGACAGGTTCTCAAAGAAATGAGAACCTAAAGTGGGACTCCTTCTGACTGCGATTGCGGGACACACACACACAAGGTGTTCTATAGTCTTTTCTTCTTCGATGTGCTTATAGCTTCTGCAAAAGCCGTTGCTGGCAACATTCAATCTGTCAGCATGTTTTCCAATTGGAGAGTGACCTGTCATGACGGACATAATGACTGAGACGCCTGTTCTAGCCAATGACACCAATGCAATAGTCAAGTCTAGATTAGGCCACATAGTTTTTGAGTGCTCACAGCCCCCTCTTTGTGACCATCTATCAATTGTTGTCCTCGGGCCGGGTCCTGGAAACTTAGCTTACATGCCGGTAGAAGGAATACCCACAGATTCCAATATCCCTGGAATGCGAAGGGTAGTTCCTAGTCTCGCAAGCTCGTCTGCTTTACAATTCCCTGGGATATCTCTGTGGCCCGGCTCCCAAAAGAGGTGAATTTTGAACGGTGCAGCCATCTCGAGAGATCTGCGACAATCGAGGGCGGTTTTTGTGTTCAGAAATACATTCTCCAGGGATTTGAGAAGCCGTCTGAGAAGATATTTATACCAATTGTCGTTATGAAATTATATCTTACCCATTCCACCAGTTCCCTAATTGCAAGGATCTCCGCTTGAGATACACTGCAATGGTTGGGTAATATTTTCGATATGACCAGTTCTAGATATTTAGAGTACACATCAAAGCCCACCTAGTGGTTTAATTTAGGACCTTCCGTAAATAAGTCTATGTAACCTCTGTTACCAGGGACATCTTAGTTCCAATCGGATCTATCAGGAATAGTGGTGCAGTACTTTTTACCAAAAAGTGGCTCAGCTAGGTTGTAATCCACATAGGAAATTGTATCAAGGATTACACAGTGTCCGTAGCCACCACATGACCAATGAGAAAGCTCCCTTAACCTCACGGCAGCGGTCGCTGCAATTTGTCTACCCACAATGTCAAGAGGCATAAGATGTAGCATTAAATTCAGTGCCTCAGATGGTGTCGTCCTCAGTGCGGCTGTGATGCACAAACAAGTCATCCTTTGGTTTCGGTTAAGTATTGAACAGTAGGTGGACTTTTGAAGCGCCGTCCACCAGATCACAACACCATTTAGCATTATGGGTCTGACAACGGCAGTATATACCCAATACATGACACGCGGTCTAAACTCCCAAATTTTGCCAATGGCTCTCTTGCAGGTGTATAGGGCAAGAGTTGCATTTCTTGCCCTTTCCAAAATGTTGGATTTGAAATTAAATTTCCTGTGCAGCAAAACACCCAGGAATTTTGCACTTATATATATTTGCGCATAAGATGTACCATTAAATTCGGTGCATCAGAGGGTGTCGTCCTCAAGGCGGCTGTGATGCACAAACAAGCCATCCTTTGGATCCGGTTAAGTATTGAGCATTAGGTGGACTTTTGAAGAGCCATCCACCAAACCACAACACCATATAGCATTATAGGTCTGACAACTGCAGGACAAATCCAATGCATAACTCGCGGTCTTAATCCCCAACTTTTGCCAATGGCTCTTTTGCCCTTTCCAAAATGCTGGATTTGAAGTTCAATTTCCTGTCCAGCTAAACACCTAGGCATTTTGCGCTTTCTGCAAATGGAACATTCTCTCCTCCCAAGGAGACAGATTCCATTGTAGGCAACTTGTGTCTCTGTATAGCTGAAAATAACTACTTCTGTCTTGGACGGATTTATACCTAGACCACTTTCGGTAGCCCTCTCGCTGTTGCACGTAGAGCTTCCTGAAGTATATCTCTTAAGAGTGCTGGGAAACCTTCCCCTAACCGCAATTGCCACGTCATCAGCATACGCGGCCACTTTTACGCCTTTTTCTTCCTGAGACAATAATATATTGTTAATGGCTATATTACAAAGTAGAGGAGATAGTACACCTCCTTGAGGTGTTTCTCTGCTGACCTTTGAAAGTAAGCGTGCTTTTGGCAGACAGTGGGTCGGTCGGGCATGGGTAGATCGACTTGAAATGTCATGACTATTAAAAATAAACATACTTTACGGGGTCTTAGACGAATATTTCGAGGTGTTACAAACGGAATGACGAAATTAGTATACCCCCATCCTATGGTGGAGGGTATGAAAAATTTTCAGCGCTGGTTATTCCCTCCGAGTGCTGGTGACACATGTGAGATATTTACCGTAGGTAATTAGCTATGTAAACTTCTCTGCTAAAGTGGTGTTGCTCTGCCTTGCCGGCATGCCGTTCGAACTTGGCAATGAACAGGAGGTTTTTTGACATTGAGCTTAAACTTGTTTCGAACAGCATCCATTGATATGAGAGAAATATCCCCGCTGTTTCTTAATACTATGTTCATGGGCAAATTTGAAGTATTCTTTAGTCAGAATAAGGTCAGTGGCCAAGCAGAACAACAAGGGAGCAGGAGCCGATGAGTTGCCAACTTAACTGTTTAAGACCAGAAGCTACGAACTTAAAAGGCGCATGTTTAAGGTCACAATGCGCAAATTGGCTAGAAGAACGAATAGTTGATTTTTTAGTACAACAGCATACGAGGGTTGCCTTTTATATTTCGGGATTAGAGAACAAAAACAAATATTAATCATCGAAAATCGCTTTATTGTTTTTCAAAATATTCTATTCATTACGAAATATTCCAAATAACGATCTATACGCTTTTTCATGCGTTTGAACCAATTGTGGAAGTACTTTTGTACTCTGTACTCTGATTGAGTTATCTCAAAAACATGCATTCTGAACGCAGCAACCGCTACTTCAGGTGTCGAAAAACGTTGACATCTCATTTTTTACGAACGGGAATAAAAAAGCAGTCATTCGGTGCCAAGTCAGGACTATACGGCGGATGACTCATCGAATCGATGTTTTGAGTGCTCAAAAATGCAGTTGCTTGGTATTTTTGAAGCATTTCTATCGACCAATCGTTACGAGCCATTTGACAAATTGTGTGGGATGCTAATTTTTTTTTACGGTCAAATGTTCATGCAATATTGAATGTATGCTGGTCCCGCTAATGCCTAAGGTTATCTTTATCTCACGATAGGTCACATGACGATTTTGCAATATCAGTTAGCACACATCAACAATGTTTTTTGGAACAACAACTGATTTTGGACGATCTTCACGAATTTGTCTTGTAGTGAAGTACGATCTCGGTTGAATTCACCATACCATCGATAAACACTGGTCCTTGATGGAGCTTCATTGCCAAAAATTGAATTAAGTTCATCGATGCACTGTTGTTGAGTTAATACATGTGAAAGTTGTAAAAAATAATCGCACGAAAATCTTCACCATTTAATCCCATTTTTTGGGTGAGATTAATCTTTTAAGTTACTGTAAACAACACAAATAGCGCTAGTATGTCAAAACGTTCTGAGTACGCATAACCTCAAAAATGTCAAGCTTTACGATAGAACTGACAGTTGGCCGATTGCAACACAAGGGTGGCGCAATCCCGAAATATAAAAGGCCACCTTCCTATTTGATAAATTGCTCACTCTTTCGTTAATATGTGAACTTCCTCATAACTAAATGACAATCTCGTTAGAAATTTGCAATGCCTTATTCCTTATTCAATTTGATTTTTTTTAATTTCTACAAAACTTATCTCTCTATAAGAAATTCTATAATGGGAAACTTAACACTAGGTTTCCTTATTAGCTTTACAAATAAAACAAAATTCATCTTTTGGGGTTTATTATTTATCTGTCAGCTGTTTTGCAACCCAATTCCTCTCCCTTCACATACTTGGAAATCGGAATCACACACAATAACTGAAAAACAATCCTCATTCAGTTGGAATTTCAAAACTCAAAAGCAATAAAGAATCGAGTAGTGAAATCTGAGCATTTACAATAACAAAACGGGGTAAGCTTGGAGATGGATAAGTCTAGTCCCCAAACATGCTTAAAGGCTTATACTCAAATCAGTTGTATATCGAGTTTACAGTAAAACGCACTTAAACATCAAAGTCATTTTTTTTTTTATAGAAAATCTATAAAAATGTGAAAAGTTTTTGGTGCCATTTGAAATGTTTTAAAAGCTACCTAATTGTACACAGCGATTTCTAGCCTATTGGTCACTTTCCATTTGGCCAAGAATATATTTTAACGCTGTGTACATTATGTAGACTTTTTAAACCTTTGGCTTTAACATCCTAAAAACATTTGGCTTTAACATCCTAACCTTTGGCTTTAACATCGTCCTAACATCCTAACTATTTTTAAGTGAAGTTGAGAAAAAAAGTGTTGTATTCAGTCCTCTGTTTGCTTTAAATACCATGAAAGCAACCGAAGATTTTGATTTGATGCCACTGTAGTTCCTTCGCTTGCTTTCAGTTGACATTCAACCTCCCTCCAACAGTAACATTAAAATCTTTGGCAGCTTTCGGGTATTTTAGTAATTTTACCTCACTGCAAGTGAAGAAAAAGCAAAAACATCGATATTTTAAACCTTTAAAAAAAGTTTAAAACATCTTACGCTTAATTGCTCCGCCTGATGTGAGTTTAAGGTTCTCCTGTCTTAGAGCATTCCTGGATTTTTGCAAACTCAAATCACTTGGTGCATAAAGTGAATATGTGACTAATACTACATTAATAACAAAATGAATATACCACCCCCCATCCTATGGTGGGGGTGTATACAAGTAAGTGTATAGTATAGAAGTACTAGCCGAACCGGGCCCGCTCCCCTGCGCCTTCTTTAACACTCGTATATCTTTTAGGGTGGGAACACTTCGCCCTGAATTCGTGCCTTTGTAGCCTATGACGCTGAACGCATTCGAATCCTGGCGAGAACATCGGACAAAGCGGTGTTTATCCCCTCTTAATGTTGGCGACATTTACGAGGTGCAATGCCATGCATGGTAATTTAAAAAATTTTTCGCAAAGAGATGTCGCACTGCGGGACGCCATTCGGACTCGGATATAAAAAAAGGTCATTTATCGGCTATAAAAAAAGGTACTTTGAAATTACTGAAATTAGATATCGAATTCGTTCTTTATTCCCAACGGAAATAAAGTTCAGTTTATGGGGGTGCTTTAGGGCGTACCCCAAAACACTTGGCTCTAAAATTGCATATTAAACTCGTTTTCTACTACCCGCTGTGTAATATCGGTTCAGCCAAGTATAATACAGTCACAAGGTGCCCAATGGCGTTTTTGAGGGGTAGCGTGACCCCCTATACTTCGATCTTAATTTGGACGCCAGATTCGAAATCTACTCCAAAATACCTTTCATTTGAGCCCCATATTGAAATGAACGTCCAATATGTCTGTTTGGGGTAGTTTTGGGGCTGGGGCGGCCCGATGGGTACTTAGGCTATAATTTTAATACCATATTCGTCTTCTACTCTCTAATACCTTTCATTTGATACCTATATTGTCCTGATTGGTCCACCTTAGATTTTGGGTTGTGTTTTTGGCATAAGGGGGAGGGTCCGTCCCCCTTCCGATATATAGTCTAACCTACACAATATGCGAAAATTTTGAGAAAATCGGTTCTGCCGTTTTTCAGGCTATATGGAACAAACAAACCGAGTCTCATATATCCGTGATTGGCTTATGTGCCCATTTTGGGCGTTTTTGTGGGGGTGGGGTGACCCCCTATACTTCGACATGAATTTGTATATCAGATTCGTTATCTACTCCCACATACTATTCATTTGATACCCATATTGTCCCTATAGGTCCACTCTTAATTTTGGGTGGTGTTTTTTATACCCCCGAATACCTTTAATTTGAGTCCCATATTGTCATGATCGTCAAATAAACCAATTTTAAGGGGTTTTGGGTCTGGGGCGGCCCCCAGGTACTTGAACCCAACTTTTATTATGAAATTCGTACTCTACTCTTGAATACCTTTCATTTGAATCCCATATTGTCTCGATCGCTCCACTTTGATTTTTGGGTAGTACTTTTGTGGTAAGGGGGAGGGTCCGCCCCCTCCAAATATCAAAAAATTATATCACACATCAACCTACACAATCTGTGAAAATTTCAATGTAAGTGGTTCAGCCGTTTTTGAGTCCATACGGAACAAATAAACACAAATTGAATTTTATATATAAGATGAATATTGGGTTGCCCAAAAAGTAATTGCGGATTTTTCATATAGTCGGCGTTGACAAATTTTTTCACAGCTTGTGACTCTGTAATTGCATTCTTTTTTATGTCAGTTATCAGCTGTTACTTTTAGCTTGCTTTAGAAAAAAAAGTGTAAAAAAAGTATATTTGATTAAAGTTCATTCTAAGTTTTATTAAAAATGCATTTACTTTCTTTTAAAAAATCCGCAATTACTTTTTGGGCAACCCAATAGTAAGTGCAAGCAGATGTGTATCGCACGACGAAGTTTTACATTGTCTTCGATCAGTCAAGTCAAATGCTATTGGTCATGATAACATTGACCCAAGATTCATGAGAATATTAGTTCCTTACCTTCTACTTTATTTTACTCATCTCTTTAATTCAATTCACAGAACTCAAAAGCAAAAAATCATGGTCGAGACTGGGAAAATCTCTATATGAATAAGTTTCCCCAGTCTTGGTGTGCTCAAATTCATAACATAATAAAAAGATCATGTCATGGTTCGAAAAACATGAGGCTGACAGTTGGTCGTATAGGAGGACTTTAGAAGTGTCACTAGCAAAGAACAGATCGAGAAGCGTAATGGAGGATGCAGAAAAATGCGCGGGATTTGTTAAATTGAAAGGCAAAAGCCACAAGGAAGGCATTTCAAACGTCAAGCCCGTGTACTGTAAAACGTTAGAATTTAAGTCCCCAGCAACCACAATGTCTAAGTAAGCAATAGGAAGAGGTTCAAGAACAGAGAAAAGATCTCGCGTATCCGTACAGTTGTTCGGATCATCAAGATCCGGAAGATCGGATCCGGAAGATTGGATCATCAAGATCATGTCATGGTTTGAAAAACATGAGGCTGACAGTTGGTCGTATAGGAGGACTTCAGAAATGTCACTAGCAAAGAACAGATCGAGAAGCGTGCTGGAGGATGCGGAAAAATGCGCGGGAATTGCTGAATTGGAAGGCAATAGCCACAAGGAAGACATTTCAAACGTCAAGCCCGTGTCCTGTAAAGCGTTAGAATTGAAGTCCCCAGCAACCACAAATGTCTAAGTAAGCAATAGAGAGAGGTTCAAGGACAGAGAAAAAATCTCGCGTATCCGTACAGTTGTTCGGTCTATAAACGCACCCCACAAGGAGCTTGATATCGGCAACAGACACCTCAACAAAAACATACTCATCAATTGGGCCACCTGGGTTGGACTTTATACATAACTGAGTATTCAGGTGGTTTCTCACATACAGAGCGGTGCCGACCCCACGACGCAATCTATCAACTCTGTGCACACATTATCCTGAAAGATCAATAAACGCATCCGGTGTTGACTGAGTCAGCCACGTCTCCGACACACATTCTATATCAATGTCAGAGTTCTCAAAAATCATCTTGAATTCGTCAAGCTTGTTATTCAGGCTTTGGGCATTAATATGGCAGATATTTTATCCATTATGTTGTCTAGACAATATCCTGATCATATTCGGCGTTGCATCTCTAGTATTTGTTTTAGCAATCATATTTAAAGAAGTAAAAAGATTTAATTAAATCCTCAACAACTCGGAAGATGATAAATGTTATAAATGAAGATAAATTAACTTTGATGTATGATAAGATACTATAATAAAAATGTAAGAAACGCATGCAAAAAAGAACTAAATATAGGATAACATAAATGACATGAGATTTGTTGTAGTTTATAGGATGATGTTATTAATAGGATTTTGTGTTTGGTTAGTATGACGAAACCCATTTAAAGCATCAGAATTTTCAATGCATACCGGAACGTCGCTGGGATGACGCTTCACATACACTAGTCCTTTGAAAGTATAGGCTGAGTGTAAAAGTTTCTTTTTTTTTAGGGAGAGAACTTCTTGTAAGATTCTATAGTTTGAATTCGAAATGTTTTCATTTATGTATATAGAAATGACAAGTTGAGTCAAAGCCAATCATGTTGAGATTTCTATATTATGTTACTTCTCGAAAGTTTTCGAGAAGATTTTTCATAAACAAATGTCCAAATATCTCCATCATGAATCTTTCTTGTCCGATAGACAATACGGGTTTGGCGCCCATCATAGTTGCCTTAGTACATTAGTTAAAGTTTGGGAATCAATTAGAAGTGAAATTGATGATCGCAATCTTGTTCTACTAGATCAATCAAAGGCTTTCGACTCGATTGATCATCATAACTTAAATATGAAGCTCAGAAGATTTTTCAATTTCAGCGATACTTCTATCAAATTGGTTCAATCATATCTCAGTAATCGGCAATAGTCAGTGTTCGTAGGGGATTCAATATCACACCCAATTATAGGGCTCAATAATTGGTCCGCTCCTTTTTTGCTGTACGCAAACGATATTCCTACCCAGCTGGTCCATAGCCAAATCCTTATGTATGCTGATGACGTTCAGTTATTCCTTAGCGGCTCTGTTAATAATATTTGTGAATGCGTTGCAAAACTCAAAGAGAACCTGTCCTGTGTCTATAAGTGGACTATAGCAAATGGTTTATTTCTGATCGAATCGAAAGTGATTGTTATTCACAAAAATAAAAGATTTAGTTTGCGAAACCTGGATTTCACTATAAATCAACAGAAAATTGATATTGTGTCTAGTGCTAAGAATTTAGGTGTGATTTTTAACAGTTCTGTAACTTGATCAAATCACATAAATGTTGTAGCCGGGCAGACATATGCAAAGCTCCGTGCACTGTGGATAACACACTCGTATACACCAATCGAAATTCGAATTCTGTTAGCAAAGACATCTCTAATTCCTGGTCTGATCTATGGGTGTGAACAAACTGCGATTCACTAAGCCAAAATTAATTGTAGTATTCAACAGCATTTTTAGGTATATCTATGGTATATGATGGACTCAACGTGTTTCTCACTTGGCTGCTTCCCTTTATGGCTGTAGCTTCGACAATCTACGTAGAACTATTTCTCTACTTTCCTAACATAAAATCATTTGGAAGCAAACACCTAAATACCTCTATGACAAATTAATATTTGCCCGATCTAGAAGGCCGATCTAGAAGGGCTGGGTACCCACTATAAGTGGGTACCCAGCACGCCTCTTAGTTTTTGCACAGTGGGCTATTCTGTTAATTCTATCTTTAAATGGCTATACTCTCAAATGCTGTAGACTTTTTGGTTATTTTGCTTTTTGATTTAGATCCTAGGCATTAGGAGCTTCTTTCACTATAGTGCTCTTGTTGTCGTTTCTGATTTTTTTCATTATTTCTCCTGATTTTATTTTTAGATCTTTTCTGTTAAATTGTTAGCATTGCTCTGTTAAGCTCATAACAGGGTACTGCCAATTGAATGGGTTTGTGTCTCTGCTAGTTAAAGTTGACTTTATCTTCACGGACGTGAATGTTTATTTCTTTAAAAATTGTTTTATTATTTCTTAAGAAGGATATACGCCTGTTCTTATAAGTCTGCTCTATAACTATAAGATTTAATCTTGTTGTGTAGGTAATGTAGGTAAACGGACGGACATGGTTAGATAGACAATCAAGACACTATAGTTATTTTTTATAATTTTTATGTTATTGTTGGACGTTACAACCGCTTCCCTAGAATCAATATGCTGTACATACAGTGACAAATAAATAAACACCTGCAGTTATGACTAAATAGCTCTCATAATCTTCTTTTGCCAAATGACTGGGTGGGTTTCAAAAAATCCACTAAAAGCAAATCGTAAAAAAATTAACATAATTTTTTTGCACGACATACAGTAAATAAGGTGTGAAGAAACTTTAAAGTATGTAAAGACACCAGGCATTACAAAAAGTTGAGTAAAAACGCTGGAGAGAGATAGACTAAATCAAATACGAAGGGAAAGAGAGGAAAACCAGTAAGTAAAAACGAAAGACGGGCGGAGCCGACTATATAATACCCTACACCACGGAGTCTGCGTACTACTTTAAATGAATGGAACCCATGTTGAAATATAGTCAGATTTTAATTTTGCATATATTTTGATACTATATATAGAATCTTGTAAGATTTTCTTATGAAAGGATCTAAATTGTGGCTACTGGATTGGACATATCATATTAAAAATATATATGGGAGCCACATATATCTAAATCTGGACGGACTTTGACAAAATTTAGCACACGTACAACGACGCCAAATAAAAACCTCCCACTAAATTTTATAAAGATCAAACCAAAATTGTGGCATCTATAGCGTTAAGAGGGCATATCGGATGGAAGATATATATGGTCGGTCTAGATGACCGATTTTTATGAAATTTTCCATATGTATTTGCCACATATCATGAAAAATTTTGTAAAGATCGGAACATAATTGTGGCTTCTACAGCCTTAAAAGTCCATATCGGATGGAAGATATATATTGTAACTATATATAAATTTGAACCGATTTTTATGAAATTTTGCACACATATTGCAATGTCAAATGAAACATCTTATGCAAAATTTTATAAAGATCAGACCAAAAATTTTTTCCCCCCTATGAAAGCAGTGCATTGCGTTGGCGAGAGGAAATTAGGAATTGGAGGGGGGGAAAAGGATGTAGTGCCTATTGACATTTGTCTCAAAATTCTTGGATTTCCAAGTGGGTGGGAAAAACATTAGCCGGAAGTCGATTCCACATACGAACGGTTCGGGCGAAATAACAATTCTCTCTATAATGCATTGTACGGTCCACTGGCCAATCAATTACAAACGGGTGTGAGTTCCTGGAATGTCTAATATCCCTGACATACAACCTTACATCAGGAATAAGCGGACGAATATCAGACGAACACACACCATGAAAGTACCGATAGAACAGCGCCAAACAACCCACATTGCGACAATGATGAAGGGAGACAATAGAGTTGGATACCCCACTGTCCCCAATCAACGCCATCGCTCTCCTCTGTACACGGTCCAGTAGCTCAGGGATAATTATCTTCTCAATCATTTCAGCATTTATATCGTCATCCAAAAAACATAGTTTCCAATTAAAATGCTGAAATAATCCATTGAGCTCAGCCCAACGTGCTTTTTCGTATAAAAATATTGACCGCTTCGGTATATTCCGATTTGAACAATACGTACCATGGATGTTGAAAGTCATAACAAACCACTACGATAACAACCGCAGCTTCCAAGAGCTCAAAAAGTCAAAACGGTTTTTGTAGGAGCTATATCAAGATGCTAAATCGGAAGATCGGCTTATATGGTAGCTATATCAGGTTATAGAGCAGTCTGTAGCGTACTTGGATCGGAAGTCGTTAGAGAACACTTTGTGAAAATTTTCAGATAAATCGGATAATATTCGCGGCTCAAGAAGTCAAATCGGGAGATCAGTTTATATAGGAGCTGTATCAAGTTATTGGCCAGTCCGTATTTTCCACAATTGTTGGAAGTCATAGCAGAACATAACGTTCAAAATTTAAGCCCAAACGGATAAGAATTACAGCTTCTAGGGACTCAAAATATCCAAGCGGGAGATCGGTTTATATGGCGGCCACCGTGGCGCAGAGATTAGCATGTAAGCCTATGGCGCCAAATGCCTGGGTTCAAATCCCGACGTGAACGTCAGGAAAATTTTCATCAGTTGTTATCCACTTACTAATGCTGGTTACATTTGTGAGATATCCTGCCATGTTTAAACTTATCTACCAAGTGATAGTACTATGCGGTATGCCGGTCGGACTCATTGATTTGAGAGAAGTATCCTCTTTTTGTAAATGGAATGTTCATGGGAAATTTAGCTGTACATATATCAGATTATACACCGACTTGGGGCCATATTTATAACATCCGATATGCGATCCCATGGCAGCCGGTTGTTCGTACCGGATTGATCCGTTGAAGTCCTTCATCCGCAAGAGCTGACGGCTCAGTGTATAACACACTGCTACAACAACAAACACGACGCGCAAAACTTCAACCAAATCATTCATCAATTGCTGATTTTAGGGACTCCATATATGGACACATATGGGAGCTACATCCAAATATAAACCGATTTTGGCCAAATGCAAGCGCCAACGACCTATATTAATGAGAAGTATCTGTTCGAAATTTCAAGCGGATATATTTTTACAATCCTACGCTATCGCAATTTTCACAAATGGATCAATAGACAGACATTGCTAGATCGACTAAGAATGCGTAGATAATCAAGAATATACACACGTTATGTCGTCGCTAATGTAGATTTGAAAGTGTTGCAAACTGAATGACTGGATTTGTATACCACCCATCCTATAGTGGTGGGTATATAAATTGACAGTTTTGAATCAGTTACAATCTCAATCATCAATAAGAAGTATTTGAGCAAATTTACACATTCGCACATTCTGGGTACAACACAGCTATAGCAACAACAACAACCCATTCGAAAATTATAGTGCTTCGCCAGAGAAACACTTTGTTGTGTCTTAGACCAATATTTTAAAGCGCTACAAATGGAATGACGAATTTACTATATGCTAAGGTAAATAGAAACGCATTAAGTTTGGCCGGGTTGAACTTTGGATATCCACTACCTCGGATTTCTATGAGTGCTTTTAGATTCAAGTTTAATACTAGAAGAATTTTTTCTCCTAATGAAACTGATCCACATGAGAACTGAGGAAAGTGCCAGTCGCAGTTCGTTCTGACATTTTCCAGAGACGACTATTGTCTCTAAAACTAATTCCAGAAATCTGCCCTCCTCAATTGGAAAGGTCGCTAGGGATTCAGCAATTAGTTTAGTTGGTTGTTGTTGTAGCCACATGTCTATATGTTGAGGTGGTGATTCTCGTCTTGCTCTTATAGGCGAGCAAGCTCGTTCCGGTCCAAAGGACCGTTCGCCGTGGGAACACGATGGCCATTGGTTATTTAAAGGCGCCAAAATCTCTCCTCTATCGAGCATCATAGGCACTTAATTTTATGCAAAAGCTGGTGCCAACCGGCCACTCGCCCACTCACTGAGACTCTCCGCTCGATACTGTCGATTGTCCATGACTGCAATTGCAGCCACTCCGTATGGAGCATTTCACAATCTGCAACCTGTGGACGCGCTCGATAGCTAAACTTCTCGTGATAACAATGACCATAACACAGATCGGAGCTCAAAGGTCCAGCCTCTGTGGTGTTTTCCGGGCATGTAAATGTGTGATTGGTGTCAATTTTTCTGATGTTCTCGCCAAGGGTTGAACTCTTGTTTTTAGCATCAAAAGCGGTCATAGCTATCTCTGAGCTATGGTGGCCCAACACATCTATTCAATGGTGTCACTCAAAACAACAGAAAAAAATGTCAGCTGTGTTTGACCCCTCCCTACTGGCGACACTTGTGGGTTATTTACCTTATCAGATAATCAGCCGTGTAAACTTCTCATAAGGCATATATCAAATAACAATCAAGACAACAAATCTTGAGATTGTTTTAAGGTTTTTAGTCCATGAAGAACTTAGTGGAAGTTTAGATACACATATTGCAAAATTGAAACTTTATGGATTTGTATGTCAATATTTCGAAATGTAACACAACGAACTGCAAAGCAAAGAAGATAAGTAATCGTCAAGTATAAGGTAATTTTTAAGAAGGCTACCGTTATTGTAATAGCTACGGCTACCGTCCAGACCCACAGTAGTCAGCTGACCTATAACGAGATAACATTTTGTCCTGGCGTATTTTTCTGAGGTATGAAATTTTTTAAGTCCATTTTAAAGAACGTTCCAAAAAATGCAGACACACATGTAAACTTATTAATGCCCTATAGTTATAAGCCAGCATGTAGGGTATACCAAATTTATTAAGCAACCTAACGATGGTGGTCCCCTTATAACGCACTACAACAAAACTCCTATGAAGATATTCCAAACACGTACTGGTTGACCATAAAAATATGTTTGAGTCATTCATGTAATCAATCAACAATTTTTGTGGGAGGGACATAGCGAACACAGAGAGAGAGGGTGCAAGTATTTCTCCATAAAAACTTAGAGTTCAAGTTGAAGTCAATAGAGGAAATGATAAAATAATACAAAAACTGATATAAAGAAAATCATGAAAATATACCGCAAATAAAATAAAGTCACGCCAGACAGAAGGTAGTCGGTAAGAGATACAGATTAAGGAGCAACCAGGATACTCCCTAAGGGGGGTTTCAAAGCAAAGTGCAGCCTGTCTTATACATATGGGAGTAAGGTCACCCAAGCAAACCTCACAGGAAACAAGAGTATAATTCTGCGACACCTTATGTTATCCAATTTACATAAAGGAGACATACTAGGGATACACCCTGGGCGTTTTTTAATGCAAACTTCAGCCTTCGAACTTGTAAGTAGACATATGGGAGTAAGGACAACCTGCCAAGGTTTTCGGCGAACAAAATTTTCATTCTGCAGCACCTCATAAAGAACCTTAATTGTCCAATTTATATTAAAATACAAATGCCCAAATATATTAAACTGCATTGCCATTGCCTTTTCTGAATGTCCAGTTTTCAATTCCAACTTCCCAGATACCCACCGTTCGTTTCTGTCTGTTGCTGCCGCTGCTGCTTCATTTGATGTCTCCTACATGCAGACAATAGGAACTTTTTTTTCGTTTTTATTCAACTTTTTTCGTTGGGCACTTGCTTTTAGTTTCTTATACACAACGGTTATTTTTTGTTGTTGTTTTGCACTTTTTATTATTTAAACAATTTGAATATTTAGTATTTTTTCTTGGCAGTGCCGCCTTTTTGTTGTTTTTTTCGTTTTTTCTGCTCAACTTTGTTCGTTTCTTATGTATTTGTTTGCTTCTTATGAACTGAGATGAGGCTGCTGCCGTTACGCTGTTGCAGTCGGCGCATAAAACAGCTGATTGTCAAATGATGAGAGTTTTGTGGCCACATTAGACAGAGAGAGAAAAAAGAGAGTAACAATAGCAAAGAGAACTATAGGCAGAGAGAGTTTATCCATTACAAGACAGAGTTGTTTAATGCACATAACAGATGTGGGCTGCCAATTAGAACGGAAGTTCATTGGAAAAGACCGTTGGAGTTCTCAAAAACTTGAAATTTAATAAGGTAAACATGAATAAAAAGGCGGAGACAAAAAAACAAATAAATGCAGGCAAAAACAATGAAACTCATTTAAGAATAGTCAGAATGCGGTGTTACAAAAAAAATTAATTAAACTAAAATGGCAGCATAAGACAAACTAAAATCAGGCAAAATAAATCAAATAAAATACACAGAGAGATTTTATCGTCACAAGTTAATAAAAATCACATGTATTAACACATACACTGATGTAAACATGACGGTACTTTTCCAATACCGTCCGGTATTATTTTGTTTACGTCAATAGCAAAAATTTTTAATACCATTTGGTATTAAAGGAGCGATTAAGAATTGACAGCGTCACATTTGAATTCTTGTCATCGCGCCAGAAGTGTTATTTAGCCTTGGACTTAAAATATTGCAATGCATATGAAATCAATTGCTGAATACAAAGAATTGAGGTCAGTCACGGTGTAACATTACTTTGTGTAATTTTTAAAATAAATAATCGAAATAAAATTAGATTAAAATTATTTTCAATGGTTTGGTTCATTATGGGTGGAACAATCAATAACGGGTTGGTATTAAAACTGATGCTAAAACCAATAGCAGATTGGCATTTAAAGCAATACGAGTTCGGCAATAAGCCTAGTACCCAATGGTACTAATTATTGTATTGTTTTTGTACCATACAGTGTAGACCTGTTGCGTTTCCTACTGCGAACTTAAATAAGAAATCGTTATGGTGTTTTTTTTTCGATAAATTCACTTGGCAACTATAATAGGGACACTTATGACAACATAGTAATTGCTTATGAATTTTCCTTTTTTCGTTTCTTAAAATCTAAGAGGAGAGAAAAATAATGGTTACTACTCATTTAATATTAAAATGTTATCAAAAATAGATTTTCTATACAAATATGGTCTAATTTTTTAATTATTTTAATTATTTTTGAATTAACTTTTTAATGCCCGTTAAAATTTTTCACATTATATCATCCCCAATAATCTTTTCTTTCAAGCTCGATATTAATACATTGGCGATTATTGACTAACAACTCATATTTCCTATTGGGAGTGGGTGTATTAATTACCGTCCTTGTTTTACGCGCCAAAAATGCAATTAATTGAATAATGTCTTTGTTTGCTGGGTCTCTTCTCTCCCCCCAACAACAAGGGTCTTGCCCTAAACACCACCATAGTGAACGGGAACAAAAGCTCATTTATGAGAAATGTTGAACAAGTTTTGGCTAAAATATTCAAAATATCCTCATTCTTACATTAACACCCCATTCCATGGCGTGGTATCCAGCCCCCTAAACGCCAGCACCACTCCCCACTCTTCACGGCACTATGGTTAATGTTTGGCAACTATGAGTCACATTTAGTCATTCTGTCAGTCGTAGAGATTTGGGTTGGCTGCCATACGCCGCTGACTAATGCTCAAGGTCGTTAACAAAACAGAATGCAAAAGGGGGGAAAGAGAAAGAGTCCAAGCAAATGCGACTGTAAATCTAAGAAGGGTTGAAGGGTGTATGATTATGGAAATGTGAATGCAAATGAAAAGAATAAAAAAAAATAAATCAGCACAAATAAAAATGATTTTGGCCAAAAGCATTAAAAAGTAGAAAGCCAAATATATCAGCCAAATGATGAGGAATGATGCAACAAAAAGAAACTTTGCAGCAACAACAACAACCAACTCTCATTTTAAGCTGTCAAAGCAACAACAAAAAAGAAAATTGCAACAACATCTGAATAAAGATGACGTTGACACCGACAACGAGTCTCAAAAGGAATGGTACAAAAAAATGAATGGCTGAAGCTGGGCTGTTATTGTGCCACAAAAGAATGTCAGACAACAACCCTTAATGGATATGCAACTCAACTCGGCATAAACACACAAACACAAATATCCATACCCCACAAAGAGAGAAGGCTGACAAAGAAAAAATGCACAGACACCCACACATAAATGAATGCAAGGCTTAATACCACCCACCCACAACACATAACCCCTAATGAGAATACTTAGCCAACAGGGTTGCCATTTTGTCATACAAACATGAATTTTATATATTGACAAAATCTTCTACGGAAATGAAGTTTTGAAAAAAATTTCTATGGAAATAAAAATTTTGACAAAGAGAGAAGGCCGACAAAGAAAAAATGCAGCGACACACACACAATTTAATGCAAGCCTTAATACCACCCACCCACAAATCATCACCCTTGATGAGAATACTTAGCCAAAAGAGTTGCCATTATGTCATAGAAATATGGATTTTTATTTTGACAAATATTTCTATGGTAATGAAATTTTGAAACTTTTTTCTATGAAAATAAAAATTTGACAAATATTCCCTTAGCAATAAAATTTTTACAAAATTATGTAAAAAAATAAAATTTTTACAAAATTTTTAATAAAAAACAAAAAAACTTTTTTGATAAAATTTTTTATAGAAAAAATTTTAAAAACTTTTTCTTCAAAAAAATTTTAAATTAAAACTAGGAAAAAAATTTGGAAAAAAATACAATTTTAAGAAAAATGTTAAAAAAAAAGCTTTAAAAATGTTATTTATAAAAATGAAATTTTGAAAGAAAATGGGAAGAAAAATTTTAAAAGAGATAAACTCTGTGATTTTTTTTTGAAATGATAGCGCTGCTTATCCCGTATGAGGTCCTTCAACGAAAGGAAAGGGATCCAGATAATTGAACACTCCCCATAGGATTTTCGTCGCTCTACCGACCGTTTCTCTGTTCCACAGGGTTGCATGCGCATTCGTCGCCCACGCCCTTAACTCGGACTCTGTCGTCTTAAAAGGCCTTTAGTTAACCAAGCTTATTGACTGCAGTCCTCTGGCCTTCACCGCCAAATCGTCTTCCCTTTCATTCCCGCTTACTCCGTTATGGTCCGGCACCCAAACGATGAGGATTTTGCCATCTTCAGAAAGGGCGTTAATCTCCTTCTTACACTGCAAGACTGTTCGTGACCTTACCGTCCTGGTTGTTACTGCCCTTATGGGAATTTTACTGCATTAGCACCACACCACCTCACGAATTCCGTGATCGCCCGGATCTCCGCCTGCAGGACCGTATTATTGTCAGCTTTGATCCATCCGTGTGACATGATCTTCTAGATGGCAATACAAGGGTTCCGTCAATCCAAGATTGTGCCACTGGTAGCAGTGCCTCGCACTCGACCTCAAGGTTCATCTTAATATACCCCGACAAAAGTTTTTATAAAATTTTCAAGTTTCTTAAATGTTTTTATAATTTTTTTTTTTAATTTTAGCAACTTTTGGAGGCCACCGTAGCGCAGTGGTAAGCATGTCCGGCTTTTATGCTGAATGCCTGTTTTCGAATCCTAGCAGGAACATCAGCAAATTTTTCAGCGGTGGTTATCCCCTCCCAATGCTGGCGACATTTGTGAGGTGCTTTGCCATGTAAAAACTTCTCCCCAAATAGGTGTTGCTCTGAGGATGTCCCTTATCAATGAGCTTAAACTTGCACTCATTGATTAGGGAGTAGTTTGCCAAAGTTCCTTAATGGAATGTTCATGTGCAAATTTGCATTTATAAAGTTTTCTTTAATTTCATTCAACATTTTTTTTATTATTCCCATGGTGACATTCAACAGCGGCAACTCTGCCCAGCATTATCACACAACAAGCAACGTGAAAATTGACATTAAACTAAAAACGAACCAGAACAACGTAATAGCAACAACAACTATAACAAAAGCATCAGCAACATGAGCATTCAAACAGACAGAATCAAACAAAAAGTGTAAAAAAAACTGAAACATATTCGCGCGCATGAGATGCACCATAAAAAAACCAATGTTTCTCACTCTCCCGCGCTTAACCATTCAGATATGAGAGCAACACATTCCAACCATACGTTTGTTCTTTCGTTCGTTCATTCATGGCAACAACTTGGTTTATTTACCCCCAACCACCCACACAAGCACTCAATGGGGGCCGCAGACATTGTGCCACAAATTGCAATCAACAATGATGCAAAACGAAATCATCCTAAGAGTTTTATGTGGTGTTTTCCTGCTTTTTATGGAGATGCAATTTCAGTGGTGCAACCCAACAAACCATTTGATAAAAATTAATAATATGGAATGGAATGTGAGGGAGTAGAATAATGAAAAGGTAAGGCAGAGGGTGACAAAGTCATATTTTTCGCATTATCATATAAGTTAATAAGTTAAGCATAAACAATAAATAAATGCAGGATTCACTGAATAAGGTAAAGCCAAGCGATCAGCCGACATACAATTTTTTAGTTATTGGCAGTACTTGGCATTGACGATGTCAACTCGTTCTTTTTACAATCATTTTTTGTTACGTTACGTTTTCTCCTATTTGATGACATTTTCAATCGGTAGATTTGACCTCCTCAATGATGTTCATGGGGCCTAACCACTTTATGTTTTCGCAAGTGACCTAACCTTCTATTTGTGAATCCTGAAATAAATGTAAGTCAAGAAGTTTGAGGGTACTGTTAAGAATTATTGTCAGTACGAGATAGTCGGTAAGGCCGTCTATATAAACTGGCATTGCCGACCATATTAACGAGACAGAGAGTTCCACTGTGTGACAATCTATACGATGCGATAAGATTTCATTGACTTATTAATGCAACATCTTGATTGCCCAAATAGAGCATTGATTGAGCAGCTGATATGTGAGAATGATGCTACAATATTGATCGTTTTTATACCCACCACCATATGATGGAGGTATACTAATCTAGTCATTCCGTTAGTAACATCTTGAAATATTGATCTATGACCCGATAAAGTATATATATTCTTGGTCGTCTCCACATTCTGTGTCGATATAGGCATGTCCGTCGGTCTGTCGAAATCACGATAGCGGTCTCACGCATATAGCTACCCGCTTGAAATTTTGTACAGATACTTCTTATTGATGTATTGCAAATGGGCTACATCAGTTCAGATTTGCATATAGCCCCCATATAAACCGAACCCCCGATTTGACTTCTTGATTTCCTAGAAGCTTCAATTTCATCCGATTTGGCTGAAATTTGGAACAAAGACTTGAGTTACGACTTCTAACATCCGTGTCAAGTATGATCTGAATCGGTCTATAAACAGATATAGCCCCCATAGTAACCGATCCTCGGACTTGACTTCTTGAGTCCTTAGAAGCCTCAATTTTCATCCGATTTGGCTAAAATTCGGAACAAGGACTTGAGTTATGACTTCCACCATGCATGCCAAGTATGATTCGAATCGGCCTAAAAGCAGATATAGCCCCCATACAAACCGATCCACGCATTTGATTCCTTGAGCCCTTAGAAGCCTCAATTTTCATCCGATTTTGCTATAATTTGGAACAAAAACTTGTGTTATGACTCTCAACGTCCTTGCCGAGTATGATCTGAATCGGTCAATAAACAGATATAGTCCCCATATAACCGATCCCCGGATTTGACTTCTTGAGCCCTTAGAAGCTTACATTTTCATCCGATTTGGCTGAAATTTGGAACAAAGACTTGTGTTATTATTTTCAACATTTATGCCAAGTATGATCTGAATCAGTCTATAAACAGATATAGCCCCCATATAAACCGATCCTCGGATTTGACTTCTAGAGTCCTTAGAAGCCTCAATTTTCATCCGATTTAGCTAAAACTTGGACCAAAGACTTGTGTTATGCCTTTCAGCATTCATGCCAAGTATGATTCGAATCGATCTATAAACAGATATAGGCTCCATATAAACCGATCCCTCGATTTTACTTCTTGAGCCTGTAGAAGCCTCAATCTTCATCCGATTTGGCCGAAATTTGGAACAAAGACTTGTGTTATTACTTTCAATATTCATGCCAAGTATGATCTGAATCGGACAATAAACAGATATAGCCCCATACAACCGATCCCCGGATTTGACTTCTTGAGCCTATAGAAGCCTCAATTTTCATCTGATTTGGCTGAAAATTGGAACAAAAACTTGAGTTATGACTTCCAAGATCCATGCCTAGTATGTTGCAAATCATACTTGGCATGGCATCCAGGGATAGGTTTATATTAACCCCCATATAAACCTATCCCCGGATTTGACTTCTTGAGCCTTAGGAGCACCAATTTTCATCCGATTTGGCTGATGTTTGGACCAATGACTTGCATTATGACATTCAATATTCATGCCGAGTATATTTCCAATCGGTCTATAAACAGATATAGCCCCCATATAAACCGATTCCCGGATTTGAATTCTCAATTTTCATCCGGTTTGCGGAAATTTGGAACAAGGACTTGAGTTTTGACTTCCAACATCCATGTCAAGTATGATTCGAATTATACTTGGCAAAACATTTCGATTCGTCCAGGTGACAAAATGTTAGTGGTTTTGGCAGGTAACTGCGATATGTCTTTCACCCCAATTGGCAAGGACTAGAACGCTAGCATACAGTCCGTATAAATCCTTAGTTGTGAGGACAAAAGATTTGACTTGAGGTTCACTCATCCTCGTCGTTACCAAGAGTATCGAAATAAACTTTTCACCCCAATTGCCGATAATATCTTGCAGCCATGAAGATCGAGATCTCATCGTTATCAAGCACATCAACCGTTGCCCAGTCTTTTTTGTTGGGAATGTGGATCCCTAGAGACATACATATCTGCCTATGAACATTCCATTAAGAAATAGGGAATACTTGACTCGTATCAAAGAGTGCAGTCCTATTGAAATTTTAGCTGAATGATATGGGGGCTACTTTTTTATGTCGAGTCCGAACGGTGTGCCGCTTAGCGACACCACTTGATAGAGAAGTCTTAACACATCTCGCCATCATTTGTAAGGGGCCATTCACCGATGAAATTTTTTTTTTTTGATGTTCACTCCGGAATTTAAACCCTGACCACGGTGGCCTCCGTGATTCTAAAAAGAGATCTCATCTTCAATTTGTCTGTGAAATGTTTACCGGGTCATGTTCATTTTTTTCTCTTTCAATCTCTGCCACTGAATGCATTTTCCTCGTCAATTGTATAGGCAAGAAGTTAAGCTAAAATGTGCGCCCATTTAAGTGCACTCAATGCTCCTCATCGTTATTGTTGCTGTATTTTCTGCAAACTCTGATGATGTTGGTGATGACGAGGTATTCAATGCATAGAACTCGGAACAAATGTAGCAACCACCAAAGAGGCCTATAAAAACCAGGCTCATAATGTATCCGAACAATTCAAAAGGCTGGAAATCAAAAGCCTCTAAGCCCCAAAGCAAATTTATAGCCGTTTAAAGCATTTGTAGCTTCTAAATCTTTAAAACGTAGGCAACAAGTTGAAAAATTTTAACATTGATTTAATTTCATTAACTTTTGTTTATTCACATTGTTAAAGGAAATTCATAAAGAAGCCAAAATTTGCCCCCAGCCATTGACCATTGGCAAGCGCCACTTGCTGTTAGCAACTCTAGATGTTCTCTGTATGATTATTCAGCTCTTCGTAAGAACGTCTCATGTGGCCGTTTAAAATTAAGAGCGTTGTTCGAGATAAAAAGTTTCCCAATGGCCATATACAATGACAATGAATGCCTGCATGGAGGGTTAGTTAGACACCATTCACCCCACTTGTAGGCTTCCTGTTTGCAATGTCTCTGTGTGTCTATGTGCTTTGGCTTCCAAGTTTGCTTGGGGTCATATCCTTTTGTTTTGCCATAATTATCCCTGAAGGTGTGTCTTGCTGCTTTAATTTGTTTCTTTTCCTCTTCTTTCCTTCTTTGGGAGGCTTGCTGTTAATGAGTCCATTCGACTTCTTTAAGGACATTAGTAGTTATCCTTGTGTGTGTGTTCATTCTTTCAACACTTCTTAAAGAATTGGTGTCATTTAACTTGCCGCTTGACCAACTTTAATTAACGACAACGATATTCTTGTTGAGTCCAATGGCTTTTTTCTTTAGTGGAATAGTTACTCCTCCCCATCCCCCAAAACGTCAAGCCCCATGTATGGCGTATCCTTCCATTAAGGATGCCATCGTGAAAAGCCTAAATGGACAAGTTCAAGCTAAGGATGGCTAAGTTATGGGATTGCCATAAACGGTAGTACGTGCTTTTGCATTTATGGCCGCAAAGTGAGTTTTCCCATGGTGCCCATAGCTGGACATAAGGCGAAAGGTGTCATGGTGCATTGAGCGGTTCAATAAACTTTATTGTAGGATTTACTGTGCAGTGTTAACTGAGAAATGTTTTATGAGGATGTTAAAATATTTAGGGGATAATAGTTCAAATGTTATGTTATTCCCAAGCTAAATTGGGGTGATTTTTCCATTGTTATCTATTGATAGGGAAAAACGCTTAGAACAAGCCGCAAGGATAAGAGACAGAGTTTTCTATGCAAAGGGCTGGCTTACATTACTGAGCTCTTATGCTGCTGCCAAAGGCGGAGCGATGAGGACCACACCCACTAGGGCAATGGAGACTATTCTAGATATCCGATCCATAGACATACAGATTAAGTGTGAGGCAGCCATTGGCGATCGGAAACCTGGAAGGAATGAGAGAGGATACCTGAGATGACACTTGAGGTAGAGTGCGAGGCACTGCTACCAGCGGCACAGTCTTGGATTGACGGAATCCTAGAATTGCCATCTGGAATATCATGTTACACGAATGGATCAAAGCTAGAGAACAGAGTGGGCCCGGGAGGTCTACATTGAGAACCCAGGGACTGAGATCTGTTTTAGACTGCCTGACCATAATACGGTCCTCCAGGCGGAGATCCGGGCGATCACGGAATGCGTGAGGTGGTTAGCGTTACACCGTTAGCAACACGCGAGGACGTCGAGTATGAACATCTTTACGGACAGTAAACTGGGCACAAGGGCAATAACAACCAAGACGGTAAAGTCACGAATAGTCTTGGAGTATAAAAGGAGATTAACGCCTTCTCTGAGAATGGTACGATCCGCATCGTTTGGATGCCGGGCCATAGCGGAGTAAGAGGGAATGTAAAAGCAGACGATTTGGCAGTGAAGGCCAAACGACTTCCGTCAAGAAACTTGGTTAACCCGAAGCCCTTCGGGTCAACGCAGTCCGAGTTAAGAGCGTGGGCTACGAACGCGCATGTAACACTGTGGAACAACGAAACGGACGTCGAGCGAGAACATCTTTACGGGCAGTAATGTGGCCATAAGGGCAATAACAACCAGGTAAAGTCCCAAACAGTCTTGGAGTGTAAGAAGGAGACCAACTCTTTCTCTGAGAATAGCATGATTCGCATCGTTTGGGTTCCGGGCCATAGCGTAGTAAGGGGAAATGAACTCTTTTGAACATAACCTAACTTAACCTATGCAGCTGCCAAATATCCTGTGTTGGTTTATATGACGCCCATATCAATCAGAATTTCAGCCATATAGATCTAAGTTTATCCTTCTCCATAGGAATATTAAAAGGATCAAACGAAAGGCTGCCCCCGTTGTCTGAAAACCCGGTTTTGTATTAAATGGCTTATCGTATGAGCAATGAATCGAACCAGCTGCGTTTTCTCCGCTGGCATTGGATCACCGGCTTTTTGCTCAGTCTATGGGGCTCGGTTTGAATGGCGATCCCACAATCTGTTAGGTGACAAAAATAACAACCAGTTATTGATGAAGGAAATGACATAAGACCATTCACACAAGACCCATTTGGGGGAAAAAACTGAGACATATGTGTCAACAAACTATGGAACTGCCTTCGCTTCTTGTGAGGCTCTCCAAAACCTTATCCAGTCCAGACTATGGTAGCGCTCATGATTGCAAAAACATAGAGTGGCAGTTATAGCTGCATGTTGAAGTTCGTTGGTTGTCTCTTTCCTCGACGGAGGCAAAAACTAGCTAGCTTTGGGCATTGGAATATTGTTATTGCATCGAAGAGTGCGCCGGATGCTTTCATTCGGCGCCCTTCAAAGTCTTCTTAGAGTTTCGGTGAGAGTTCCCCCTCCTCCGTCATATCAGTAATCCAAAAAACGAGTAATCCAGTAATCCAAAAACGAGAGTAGTTTTAGTCTGAAGATAATTCAGACCGTTGCAGGATAATAGCTATGAAGTTGCTTGATCGTTTCTATCTCCTACTCATCCCTTCAAACTCTGCAGATGGCAGGCCTTCATTGCTTTCCATGCAACTTCAAAGTAATGAAATAATGGCTTGTCAAGACCCCTATTAACAGCCGAAGTAATGTTCCCTCAGCCCTATGTGAAGTGCCGTTATTCTGCAAAAAACATCCTGAACGTAGTCCTCATAGAAAACGTCTTCGAGCGTGGAAGCACTTATACCGTATAAAGGTAAACGCTCATCAACCTAACTAGGTGATCAGTTGGCTCATTTCCCATCAACTTCTAATGACTTCGGACCGAGCAAAGTATGAAAGCCTTCCCTTCCTTGCATATTTTAACGAACACAGATTTTACCTGATCCAATGGCATAGGCTTCAACATTAACCCATGCATATGGCTATAGTCTGACCAGACAATCGTTCCTATTTCGAAATTGTTTTCAGATTCCCCACCGTCGCCAACTCCCTTATCCTCGCAAACCCTTCAGAAGTCCGCTCTTCATGGAGTTTCGTTGAAGATCTGATATTGGAATGGCCAGTCAATATTTGCTTATAATGCTTCTTGAGTCCTTAGATAAGCGCAGTTCTCCTCCACAAAAAAATTCACCCCAGTATTCGCCATATTCCCGTAGACATTGTAGAAATTTTTTTTAGTGGCCCATTTTTGGCTATCTTATCATCTATCTAATTTTCTCTAGGTCCACCAAAGGTCTAGACTGCCCGTTGCAATCTTGGGTTTTTCGCGTTAAGCTGAGGCCGAAGAGGACTTCTTCAGTGTTTGGGGGGTTAAAAAGTACTCAGAGACAATGGAGCGATGAAAGGAGAGTTAAAGACAGTCGTGCGATACAAGAAGAGTCTTTAAATTAATAATAGCCTTCCCATTAATTAACGACTCTTCTTGTATCGCTCGACTGTCTTTAACTCTCCTTGCATCGCTCTGAGTACTTTTTAGCCCCTCTGAGTACTTTTTAACCCCACAAACACTGAAGAAGTCCTCTTCGGCCTCAGCTACGTCAAAAACCCAAGATCTGCTGCAACCTTCGACCCTGATCAAAATAACTCTGTTTTTATCAAGCTAACCATCCCTGTCCAAAAAAAATCTGTAATCCCCCTATTCGACGATAAAACCGTTTAAGTGATGGTAAAGCAGTTATCCACTAGGTTGTCAACACTCTTTGATCAATTCTTTGTTTACATCGTATATGCCGTTAACACGTGTAGCAGCATTTAACTAAATATACTTTTTGCGATTTCTTTTAATAAAAAATAGGGAAACTCTTTAATAGTTATTGACAGAAGTTTTATTTTGATTACAATTTAATTCCCTTTGGCATTATTTAATAAACATACAAACTCCTTAAAATGATGAATAAATTTCTATGGCTTTCCATATAAATTACCTTATTGTCATCATTATCATTCAACAAAGTCAAAAGAAAACACTCGCCTTACACACTTACCCATATTATTCAATTCCAAACAACTTGAACGACTCTTGGTCCTTTGTAACAATTGCTGTCTGCTGTCTTGGGCCATCAGCACATATTTGGATGGTCCCGAATTTTGTTGTGACATCACATTTTCAGTAACTGGCGCCGTGTTGACCGAATTGGCACCATTAACATTTCCAATGCCGCTACCACTACCGCCAATACTGCACCAGTCGGCTTCCATAGCTTTTGAGGCACTACGTTTGAAGTGCTCCAAGAAGCTATCAATTTGACGCTCCAACGAGGAAGGAGGGGAGTTCTCCATGATGTCAACAATTTATGTGTGTGGTTTATTTTTATGTTTTTCTTTTTTACTCTTTTCTTTATATTTATTATTATATCATTAATTTAGTGCATAAGTTTGATTTGGAAGAGCCAGAGAAGTGTCATCGTTTTAGCTGGAAGTGTGAAATGTTGATTGATTCTGATGACGGAGTATTTGTTAGAGTGAGTAGGTATAGCATTAAATAATGAAATTATGTAGCAAGGAAACTAGGAGTGGAAAGTCATTCAATAGCGTTCACTAGAAAAAGTTGCGATACACGTGAGGTAAAATTAGTTTTTTGTTTACATTCATTGCATGTTTGCGTTTTCTCCTATTTTCGGTCGGTACATTTTGACATTCTCAGCGTTCATGGGGTCTTTCCACTATTTGTTTTCGGCAAGTGGCGCCTCGTTCTTATAGTGAATCTCGCTCAACCAGAACAAAGGACAAAATTGAAGTATATAAAAAACGCATTGGATCCTTAGCGATGCGTAAGAGTTCAAAACTCTTTATGATTATGTTGATCGAACGAATAGCTAAGTGAGTGTTCGTTATATGAGAGGCTTGTTTACGCTTGGTTCATCCAATCAGCTGTTTTCTTATCATAAAATAGCTGGTGTTACCACCATTTAGTGCTCCTTTTCGGACCCCTAAACGAAAAGTTTCTAGGAGGATTGCGAGATGGGAAGAAGGCCATACAGAAATCTGAGAAATGCTAACGGGGAGAAGTTCAGGGAACATTTGCAGAAGCAGAGTTTCCCCGAGGGGCTTATATCGGAAACAAGGGAACGGGAATTCACATTGGAAATGCGTATACGAAGACTTTCTGAAGTCAAGTTCAGAACAGGTATTGGCGCTAAATAACAACAGTTTTAGATGACACAGGAACTGAGGGTACTCATGGAGAAAAGCAGGAGGATATTTAGAAAGACAAAGAGAGAAAGAGAGTGCTTGGTAAATATCGTGAAGCCCCGGACAGATTGAAGGAGGAGACGAGGAGAGCGTAGAAGAGTTCCTGGGCGAAATTCTGTGGCGAACTGTTAGCAACTAGTGAGGCATCTATGTTGCGCAAAGTGCTCTCTAAGGATCCCAGCAAGCCTAACTATTTGAGGAGGGAAGATGGGACTTACACTGAGAGACAGTTTACAGTTGGAGACGCATTTTCTAGACAGGCAGAAGAAGGTTATCGATCGCAATATAGCAATGCCCTCAGGAGGTGATCTTCAGAAAATCTCATTGATAACATTAAAAACAAGAGGAGATTTGAGCGATTGACGCCTTCCAGCATTTAGATTGTCCGGATCAGACGGCATCTTCCCAGTACTACTGGAGGAAAACTGAGGATGTTGAACATTAATGGAACGCATTTTTAGGGAGTGAGAAGGAGGTCTTCTATCAAAATATGGCAGAGCCCATAGGCACAGCATCTAAAGAAGATCTCATTGGTGTTTTTGTCGATGAGGCGACTCTTCGGCTATTTAAATCGACCTGACGGGACAGAATCATCCCCGCACTGCTGAGAAAATTCTCTGAAACTACTCTGTCATGGCTAAAATTGATTTCCAAGGAAAATATGACATGCTCCTAGATTCCGAGGGCATGGAAAGAAATCGACGTGGGCCTTATCCCAAGGAGGGTTATATAAACCACAGCACGGCAAGGTGGTAGCATATTTTTTTTGCGCAAAACACTAGAATAACGATGAAGGTGATCGGAGAACTTCAGTGGGTCACAACATGCATACCTCAAAGTTAGGTCAATAGGGATGGCCCTCTAAGAACTAATACGAGATATCGTGACATATCTCCGACTTAAGGAGTTTAATTGGAGATGAGGTCGATAGTCCACGTTCTTGGCCGCACGGAGATCCACGCAGCTATCTCACAGTGGGACTTAACGGATGGTTTCCGGACCGCTATGGCGCTCTGGCTTGTTATCGACCGGAGAAGGACAAAGGAGTTATTGGCGTTGACAGGGGTCATAACCGGAAACTGTATCATGGCGGCATACATGGGAATACCGCTCAATGACTTCTGCAGAAGTTGGCTTCATTAGGATGAGACTATCGAGCACCTGCTCTGTTCATGTCCGGGTCTGCAGGGACGCAGGCTCTCCTTTCTGGGTAGATGGTTTTTCTGCGATCTGGGCGATCTTCCGAACGTACCTCTGGGAGGTCTCTTGAGATTTTTGGACGGAACCCGATGGGACGGAGGTTGCCTAAGATTCGGCGAAGGTACATATATGCTTGCGTGAGGAATAGGCATTTCTCGCTCTGGTTCTCTATTCATCCTATTTCTTTTATTCGTGTAAAATCTTTGGATATGGTCAGCGGTATCACATCTTCTTTCTCTTCCCTTTTTTTCTAGGGTATCACAATGAGCCACATAGGCCTCCGAGTAAAGTCACCTATGGTGGGAAACCTATTCAGCCTTACCTAACCGTCTCACAGTGGTGCTATGCGGTGCAATGCAATTTTAGGAGATAGTGCCGTCTTAATAGGGATTGCAAGGGGTACGCTTCAAGGGGGAATGTACTCGCCGATTCTGTGGAAGCCCTATTAGATCTCAACATGGGTGACACGAAATGAATCCGATAAGCGGACGATGTCTTTGAATAGACCTTCGAAGTAGGATTTATGTTGACAGGGTTGTGCTTTAAGGAGAGCTGAGATCCACACAGTACTAATTTTTAGAAGCGATGCCAATTTTCCAGCGTATTGAGGTCTATATTCGAAACTGTGCGAAAGTTGCGCTCGGGATCACCCATCCGGACATGCTGAAGGAAGACAAAAGAGGATGGACGGAGGAAGGTCTAAGATTACCTTGACTCGAGTAAATCTTGGATATTCTCTTTGCCAAAAGAGAGGATTGGGATGCGGGATGCTGTGTAAGAGGACTAAGAGACATCGGCCTTCAATGATGGTTCTAAGATGGAGTCTGGGGATGAGATTGGGAGTCTATTCCGATGAATTTGATATCGGTTTGTCGCTGAGACTTTTGGAAGTGTATACGGTCTTTTCAGGCAGAGATCAGCGCCGCTACGATATATTAGTAAGGGTGGGATTTACCGACTTCAAAACTCAGGATTTATCTGGACAGCATTGCGACGCCTAAAGACGCTTAAGGGCGTCAAGATCCACACCGCAGTCTATCAGAATATGCAGCCTATTGAGAACCCTATTTTGAACAGAACAAGCTGGGCGAGATCGACATGTTAAAGGAGGCCAGACGAAGGTGGACTGAGTTAAGTCTCAGACCACTTGACACCAAGACCAATTAAGGAAAATGTATGCAAGATTCGCTTTTCAAAAAGAGTCAGAGATGGGGGTCTACTGCGATGCATTCGGTATCGGTATGTCGATGAGACATCCGGCCGAGTGTACGGTCTTTCAAGCGGAGGTCTGTCCCATTATGATACATGGAAACAAAGGACAATTTTGTGGAGCTAAGGGCCGCTCAAAGGGTCGATGAGATCCACTTCGCAGTCGCAGAGCTGAATGTATTGAGGACTATATTCGGAACAGTACACCAAAGTTGTGCCCATGATGTGCAAACTCCACTTGCTGCAGAAGTATAGATGGAGGAAGGACTCAAAGTACATGGCACCAAGACCGATTCGGGATACGATCTTCTGAATTCCCCTTCCCTAAAAAGACCTCTATTAACTGATTCCATCTAGCTTACTGTCGAACATAGAATGGCGAAGGAGTTTCTTGCCTTTGATAAGAAAGGAGGACTATTACAGGAGTTATAACCGGGCACTGTCCTTACGGTAGCGCACAGTGGAATCTCCAAAATTCTCTCATATCCGGGTCTACAGGGGCACAGACTTTACAACATGGAATGGTTCCAACAGGGTAGGATCTTGCTCTCTTCTTATATCTCCTCATCTCTCCATCTCGTTCTTGGGTATTGTCTGGGGCCTCAAACCCTTTTTTTTCAACTTCGCATGATTCCAACAGGGAACGAGCGGTATGTTTGCACATACCGATTAGACATTTAGGTGGCCGTGGATCGATGCTGACGTCAAAATGCACACATATGATGGGCCTTCGACACCCCGATCTAGACTCTTGCTCCCTTCTTATATCTCCTCATCTCTCAATTTCGTTCCTAGGTATGATCTGGGGCCTCACACCTTTTCTTTACTTTCTCACCTACACTTCTTTTCTCGCAAGTTTACAACAATAGGTCAAATTGGCCTCCTAGTGAACTTACCCTTAGGATGGGCTAACCATCTAATATTAACCTACATCCAAAAGTATTCCTCCATTGCAATGCTTCATACAACTTATCATAGTCAGAGGATTTAGCCCCGACCAACCTAACACAGTTTAACCCAAATTTAAGTATAGAAACTTTCTGGTTCCACAACTAATTGATAATGTAACAAGTGTAAATTTCGTATCCTAGGTAAGTTCCAGCATTAAGGCCTGAAAAACCTTCCTTTCATGGCTCTGCATACATTAAAATTTTCGCACACTCAAATCCATACCCTTGTTACACCTTTCTGAGGGCTAGAATATCTATTTAACACTTGTTTGTAGCTATGTCAGTATATGTGTATGTGTGTGTGTGTGTGTTCTAGCCAGTATCCGGGCATATACATGTATGTAGGCTGGTGTAGGTGACAACTATTGGTATCTAAGCCATGAAGGTCAATTTATGTTCTAGGCTCCTTCGTTGAACGCTGATGTAGTGGTAAGTGTGCTGCTTCCTCAGTGCGGAAGCAAAACAATTTTAGCAAAAAGGAAACTAAAGCATACTTTTGGGCTGTCGCAAATTATTTTTGCATTTTTCACATGATTTCTTCAAGATTTTCTTATTTCTTTTGCTCATTATTGAGATTACATGGCGTATTTTTCATTAATTTTTCTTTTTATATTTTTTGTTGGCTGAACTTGGGATTTATGCCTCTATTTCCTATTTTTACTCATACACATACGCCCATATAATAAAATGCACACTTATACACACTCACACGAACGCGTTTTATGGCATTATTTTATTATTTTATGGAGGACTACAGGACAACCAACTAGCAAGACCACAAACGCAACATGGCAAACGACCGCATTTTGCCAGAGCTCAAATTGTACTGAGCTTCAAAGGTGGGTCGTTGGTCTAGTGTTCTAGTCTTTAACCGCCAGTGCCAGTGTTCTCTCTTTGTTGTACCCACCACCAAAGGATGGGGGTATATTCATTTTATCATTCCGTTTGCAACACATCGAAATATTCACTTCCGACCCTATGAAGCATACATGTTCTTGGTCCTCGTAAAAATCTAAGACGAACTAGCTATGTCTGTCCGCCCTTCCGTCTGTCTGTTGAAATCACGCTACAATTTTCAAAAATTAAGATATTGAGCTGAATCTTTGCACAGATTCTTTTTTTTTTTTGTCTATAGGCAGATTAAGCTCGATGATAAGCTGATATAGCCCCATATAGACCGATCTCCCGATTTAGGGTCTAAGGATCATTAAAGTAATTTTTATTATCCGATTTCGCTGAAATTTGGGACTGTCCATCCATCCATGTCCAAAACGGTCCAGATGTGGATAGAGCTGCCATATATTATGATCTATCGATTTAAGGTCTTGGATTCATAATAGGCGCATTTATTGTACGATTTAGCTGAAATTTTGCACAGTGTGTTAAGTTGGTCCTGTTGGTTCTGATAAGTCCAGATTTGAACATAGCTGCCATATATACCAATCTCCCGATTTTAGTTTTTAGGTATATTTGAGATGATTTTGTCAACCGATTTAACGGAAATTTAGCACAATGAGTTGACAACTCGAAATTCGTACTGAGTATGGTCAAGATCGGGCTATATTTGAATATAGCTACCATGTATACCGATCTCCCGATTTAAGTTCTTGGGCCCATAAAAACAGCGATTATTACCCGAATTCGCTGAAATTTGCCACAGTGAGCTGTGTTAGGCTCTTCAACACCTGTGTTCAAAATGCTGTCAAATGGGCCGATCTCTCCATTAAAAATCTTGGACATATAAAAGGCACATTTATTGTCCGATTTCGCTGAAATTTGGAATAGTGAGCTATGTAAAGCTTTTGGAGATCCATACCCTATATTATTCACATCGGTCTATATATATAGTTACCATATACATGTACCGATCTCCCGATTTAAGTTCGTGGGCCTACAAAAGATGAATTTTTTACCCTATATAGCTGAAATTTGTCTGGTTTCATAAATGAAGCATTTTCAACCTTATTATGACGAAAAGTGGTTTATATATCTATCCGAGGTGGTGGGTATCCAAAGTTCGACCCGACCGAACTTAATGCCTTTTTTACTTGTGTTGTTATTCTTCTATTACATTTTTTTGTTGCTTTTGTCATCAGTTCGATTAACATTCGCAAAGGTCGTGTCTGCTGCTAGTGCTGTAACATAGTCATGTAAGTAAAACCTTGAGAAACCATAGTTTTGTTATTGTTGTGTTTTTGTTGTTATTCTTTGCTCTTCTTCTGGTGGCAAACCAACGAACTTTGAGTGGTTGACAATGTTATTCTCATCACATTGCAACACCAGAGTTGCCAACTATTACACTTTTTACCTTACAAATAGCAAAAAATAATGTGAATAATAATCTGTCAAGCTCCCAAAAGTTTAAGTGAAAGGTAACGGGACATAATTCAAGGACATCGACGGCCTGCAGGCTTGCCAGATAGTAAGGATTTTTCGGAATCATCCCAACCATTCGACAAAAAATAATGGGAAATTCCCGACTTTTGGATCCAATACATATATCGATTTGGATGAATAAATATGAGATACATATCTTCTTTTTGCAATCAATGTTGTATATTCGAACCACTTGTGTCAACACCTAGAGAAAAGTTGGTACCAAAAGTGCTAATTTCAGTACCATACGGTATTGATAGTAAAGCAACACCGTATGGTGCAAATACAATACCGGATGGTATGGATGAAACATAAAATGATTAGTACCGTTTGGTACTAGCCTTATTACCGAATTGGTATTGGTTTTAATACCAATCACAAAATAATTTTAATCTAATTTTATTTCAATTATTTATGATGATAATTACCAAAAGATTGGAGCGTATAAATGTGCTTTATGTACCAAATTTTACCCAAATCGGATCAGATGGAGACGTCTATGGGATCAGTCGGTCAAATCAGGGGATCGGTTTATATGAATATGAATCGGACTGCACTCATTGATATGTGAAAAGTTTGCCCCTGATCATTAATAAAATGTTCATGGGCCAAAAAAATGTGCATTTTCCTTGCGCTGCATATTTTCAGATCTTTAGCCAATTGATTGTCACTACAGCATGGATTTCGTTGAATTTGTGGTCTTCAATCGCCTAACCATTTTAGAAGTTGTCGCAGTTTTCTTTTTGGAGCATCAGCATGACATTTAACAACGCTACCAGTATCATTTTATCGATTTCTGGTGTAAAACAAAAACATTTTGTTCACTTACAGGCGTTCGCCAACAATAGCCGGTTGTGATTTTACGCTTAAAATTCATCGCGAATAACTCAGAAGCAAATGCTTTTGGTGGCTTGCAAACAGTATAGTGACCTGTCAATAGAAACAAATATCATATAGCTGTCATTTCTAGTTTGTCAGATATACCAGTGTGACACTTGGCAACACATCGTGTTAGTTATAGCTGTATAAAATATAAAATGTATGTTCTGCTTCTTAATAAAAATAGTCCAAAAAATGCTAAATAAGATCCGGCCAAATAGAACTTAAGCCGCATTCATTATTTTTTTTTTATGCTTTTTCTCATAATTAAAGCTTAGGTTATTTTTTTTATTTTTATATACTAGCCTGGCAACCCTTCTCATTACATTCGTTATCTGCGGAGCGACATAGACAGAATCGACCGGCGCGCGCTTTTTTCTCTTCAAGGTTCCCATGAGTTTTTGCTGTGCAAATTTTAGAATTTCCACTGGGCGGTTTCATGCAATGGGTTTCGCCAGTAGCTATATATATGTAGGTGTGCATGCGGAGAAAATATTTACTGTCAAATAGTTTCGCACAGTTGAGCATACTGATATGTTCGCTTGAATGTTAATGGTGTAAAGGGTCATCCGTGTTTATGTTTTTCTTTCTTTTATTTCTCCCTTGTGTAGAGGGCCGGCAATTGTTGGTAGAGATATTGCTGAGTGTTGAGTATTTTGGAATAAAGGGCGCATGTGTTCTGTGGTACAGCTGTAATCATTGCTGTCAACTAACAGTTCATTGTGATTGATTGTAATAGAATAAGGGAAAAGATTTGAATTTTTGGGGTTGTCAATGGCTAACAGTTTTGTGGTCTTTGAGTAACGGTAAACACAGCCTATTATCAAAAAGTGTAGCATATTTTAAGGTGTTACTTATATTTGTAACATAGAACTGACTGAAATGATTGCAACAAATACAAAACCCTCCTATGCGTAAGGAGGAAAGATTTAGAGCAGATGTGCTTTGGCTGTATTTCATGAAGCAGCGGAAATTGTCTCGGAACCCACAGGGGCAGGGGTAAGGAAGTCTGAAGGGGATTCGGAATCTGCCCATGTCAAGACAAAGCAGACCCCTGTCACTTGTGGTTCCTCAAATAGTGCATACAGGAACAGATCGATCAAGGAGACTCATCCTGCGGGGGGATAAAAGTCAGAATGGAGCATTTATTTGATAGAGCTACCCAGATTGTGTCAGTGTTCCAGCCAAGGGGGCGGATCATTGCAAGTGGCATAATTCCTTCTGGGAATGGGGCCACGAGCAAGAAACCCAAACCATATGTTTGTGCGTCCATCTAGGCGATATGCAACAAGGGACGGTTGGGTCCTTCGAACCAGAGTGTGTGGCCATTGTGGGAGCTAATGGTAAAATCAGTCCAGCCCATTGGAAACTACTGGACACAATGCTGGCATAGTTGATGTCATCGAAGGCGAAGGAACAGCTATTTAATATTCGAAGGAGCCTATTTGAAGGACGGAATCGGAGTTAGAGATTTTGCGAATGAGAAGTCTATGAAATTGTTGCTTTGGACAATCGATAGCGTCGAATCCCCCTGGCCAGGGGCAAAACTCAGGGTTATGTCCATGACTGGCTACGGGTTCGTATAGAGGCTGAGGCTGCTGGAGAAGCAGAACGTTGGGCTCTGTACAAGAAGTTGTAAAAGTTCTTTCGACAAAGCCCTGTGGGGATAGAGGCGGCTTGAATTTGAACCATCGATCGACTAGGAATCGGAAATCTATCACAGGAGAAGAGAGTGCTAGCTCAGTGTCGGTTTTCGAGTGGTTCGAGCGAGGATGTTAAGAGTCGTGCAGATTAATCTGTGTTACACCGTCTCGACCGAACTTCTTATTGCGCTATCAAATCCTCAGTCGACATTGCCTGATTCTTTTCCCTCTAAGGATACGAAACCCCTTGGGATCTTATAAATTCTTGAGAACACCTGATACAGCACAGTGCCTCCAACGGAGGAATGTAATTGGGCTGTGAATTATTTTGAACTCTACTGGTTAAGGGGACCTTTGTGAGTAGAATTTCTTGAAGCGAATTTTTATATATGAGAGTTATTCATTACTTCCAAATACCTTTTCTTCGATACCCATATTGTCTAATTGGTAAATATGGCCGATTTCGGTTATGATTCCCAATAACTGTGCCAAGTACGGTCCAAATCGGTCAAGACCATGATATAGGTCCCATATAAACCGATCTCCCAATTTGACTTCTTGAGCCCCTGGAAACCTTAACTTTCATCCGATTTGGCTGAAATTTTGTACATATGCAATGACTTCCAACAAATGTGCCAAGTGCGGTCTAAATCGGTCTATAATCTGAGATAGCTTCCATGCAAACCGATCTCACGATTCTACTTCTTGAGCCCCTGGAAGCTAAAATTTTTGTCCTATTAGGCTAAAATTTTCCACATAGTGTTATCTTACGTCTTCCAACGAATGTGCTAAGTACTGTCCAAGTTGGCCATATAACGATCTCCAGATTTAACTTCTTGAGCCCCTGGAAGCCGAAATTTGTGTCCTAATTGGGTGAAATATTGCACATTGTTATGACTTCTAAAGTCTGTGCCAAGTACGGTCCAAATCAGTCAAGAACTTGATATAGCTCCCATATAAACCGATCTGCCGATTTATATTCTTGAGCCCCTGGAAGCCTCAATTTTCATCCGATTTGGTTGAAATTTTGCTCATAGAGTTCGGATATGACTCTCAACAACTGTGCCAAGGACGATCCAAATCGGTCAAGAACATGATATAGCTCCCATATAAACCGATCTCCCAATTTAACTTCTTGAATCCATGGTGGTGGGTTCCCAAGACTCGGCCCAGCCGAACTTAGCACGCCTTCACTTGTTTTAATTTTTCTAAACAAACTAACATTTTTTTTGGGTTAGGTTGAGAGGGTTCTAACGGTCTCTTCAATCCACTAAGGGTTAATTGTTATTCTATTATCTATTTCTCACAATACGTAACATCAACAAATGCAAACACAAAATGTAAATACCCATGAAAAGAAATATTTATTGAAAAAACACACAGCCAGACACTTCAATTGTTATCAGTTTTGTACTTTTACTTTTTGCACTCATACGATGCGATTTGCCGGCACGAAATTGCTGCCGGCGCCTTCACTTCAGGCAGATAGTTACACTCAATGAAATTCAAAGTGCACCCCCACAGCACATAGCGAAAACAATAACAACAAACAAGTGTTACAGTAGAGACAAAATTAATAGGTACATACACTCAACATCCAAGTAGGTGGGTGAGAGGCAAGCGAAGAAGACTACCCGCGAATGAGAAGAGAAGCTACGAAAACACAAGGTGGGGCGGAAAAATAGTTGGGGAATACACATACCTACAATGCGCAAAATTCTTAACGGTGGTGGCTTATGTCTGCCATAAGAAAACCAAATACAAAACAATAACAACAAGCATTATAAACTCTCATACATAAACTCACACATACTTGCGTTTGGCATAGTGGGGTCTATCTTTTATTCACAAAAACACCTACCAACAACATCAGCACAGTGGCACACAGACGGGCGGCATTTTGTGGCATTAGTGTTAGTTGATGTTGATGACAGTGATAATGAAGTTACGCCTCATCTCATTATGAAGTGAATGCAGGCTTTCCATATGACCGCAAGACATTGTCGCCATTCAGTTACTCGCCGCTGCTCGTGTACGAAACAACAGAAATTCTCTCTCTGAACTCGGGTCGCACTATCAAGCAGAACAGAAAACAACAATAACAAAATCTGCTCCTGCCAAAAAGAAAAACAAAAGTGCACAAAAAATCCTTTGGAATTTTAGTTTCGCAGTGATTTTTTGATTTTTTCAGTGTTAACACATAAGCAAACAAACACACAAAAAATATGAGCAGTAAGTTTTTGAGTGGCGAAAAAAATTAATAAAAGAGAACAGCTCCCTAAAGAGTTAAAAAAACCGCTAAAAGAAGTTCTGCAAAAAAAAAACTCAAAAAACAAAATAAAAAAATGCAAAGCAAAAGAAAAAGCATGGCTAAACTTGGATTTTTTAGTTTTCTTTAAAAGAATAAAAAAGTACAAATAATAATAAAAACATTTTTAAACTAAAGTCTTTTGAGATTTAATTTTTTCTTTTGGAAATACATTTAAAAAAAATTGTAAAAAAGTGCAACTCTTGAAAAAAAAAAAAATAATCAGCTTTAGCCAAACTCATTGCATAAAATCTCCCACAATAAAAGTAACTTTTTCTAAATTCAGTTCATTTCATTGCCATTGACTGACTGCTGTCTGCTTCATGGCTCGTGTGTACACTTGACTTTCTTCATTTTCGTTTTACTTATTTTCTTTTTAATTTCTTTATTTTTCTTAATTTTCATGAATAAAGAACATCATGGTATTAGGCAGAAGATGTTTTGGTTTTTTTGTGTTCGAATTTATTAATACCGAAAAAAAAATTCTTTTCTTCGACCTTTAGTGACCTTCATTCGTTTTGCTTAGAATTATATTAATTTGTGTAGGGTTGCCAATTTGAATTTTATTTTGGTGGTGGTATGTGAAAATATGCAAAAATATTCCTAAAACGGTGTGTTGAAGGAAATTAAAGCTGATATTGCCTTGTACAGTTGTCTATATCAAAACTATTTTTTTTTTAAATTTTAAATTAACAAAAAAGGTATTTAGTAGAAATTTATTTTTATTCACAAAGTTACACGCTGGATAAAAAATTAGTATTCCTAAACTTCTATAATTTGTTAGTGATATGGTACAAATATTTTTATGATTCTTTTAAAACCCCTGAAGTCAAGATACACGTCAATACCAAAGCTAAGTAATCGGAATATCGACAATAGTAGAGATGGCTTCAAAATAAATACAAAATGATGCGAGTTTGTCCCACATCTGCTCATTTTGTAGCATCCGTTGATATTTACACTTTACTAGAATAAAAAAAGCACTCGATAGAACGAATACTCCAATATTAAGCACTTTTTTATGTTTTTGCCAGTGTAATCTTTGAAAATACGAATAATTTGAAAATATATTGAACAAATTTCTCGATACTATCGATAGTTGAGAAGAAAAATATCGAATGTAGCGAATATCGATAGTTTTCCGGCTCTACTCAATAGCCTGATTTCGGCCTCAAAACCCTAATTTCACAACCCTTTCTAATATCCATTCTTCTTTTTCTGTACACTCAGAGAAATTTGTTAGTCAAAACTGCAAAAAAAGTTGGCTGTAACGGCAGAAAGTCTGCTGAAAATGGGACAGCAGTAATTTCTTGCTAAAACAGCAAATATTTTCTGTTGCTATCAAATGGTAAAAAGTTTAAAAAGCTCAAAAATGTCATAAAAATTTAACAAAAATTTTATATTGCATCTTATCTTTCAATTTTACTAGCATTTAACTTACAATTTTTACCAATTTTCTACAATTAGTTAATTATTAAACGAATATAAACAGCAGCGGAGATAATAACTATTATAACTACATATTTATGCTTTTAAACAAAAACTGAACTCCTAAATTGGACAATCTGTTTATTAATATAAAGCAAATGCCTCAATTTTTTCTATAGAAGTCCAAAAATTTTGTATGAATTCATTCAAAAGTTTAAAATTTTTAATTTAATATCAGCAGACAGTGTTTGATTATATCAGCAGACTAATTTTTCTGGGTGTTGTAATCAGTTTATTCGCAAGTAAGCAAGTTGCAAGTTTTGCCCATGAACATTCCAATAAGAAACAGGGGCAAACTTCTCACATAGAGCGCAGTCCGATTCAAATTTAAGTTCAATGATAAGGGGCCTCCTTTTTATTTCCGAGTCCGAACGGCGTGTCGCAGTGCGACACCTCTTTGGAGAGAAAATGTTGCCAGTATAAGGGGGAGAAAACCACCGCTGAAAATTTTGTCTGATGGTCTCGCCAGGATTCGAACACAGGCGTTCAGCCATAGGCGTTAGTCGAGCTTAAATGACTACGAAAATGGCTATGATAGCTGGCAATTTCTGTTCTTCAATTCACAAAAACAATCTCTTCCTAACACACATTCTCGTGGTCATTTAAGCTCAACTAGCGCAAGAAAGAAAAAAAGGTTCTACCTAATTGGTTCTGTTATTACACTCATAGAAAAAAATTTGCAGAAAAGTAGTTCTGCTATTACAGCAGCAGTTCTGCAATTTCAGAGCAGTAGGCTTACTGCTGAAAAGTCTGTTGTTTACTGAAAATGACTACTGCTTAGTTATGAAATGGATGTTAGAAGTTTAGTTTATAATCAGTGGAAGTTTATAGACACCGCTGAATTTATACTTTCCATAATCTTTGTTTTTTCTTTAAATTTAGATATAAAAAGGCCACGCCAGTCATGTACACCTAGAAAAATTTGTCTGCTGATATCAGCAAAGACTGTCTGCTGATATTAAATTAAAAATGTTAAACTTTTGAATAAATCCATTCAATATTTTTGAACTTTGAAATAACCATTAAGGCATTTGTTATATATTACTATTATTTAAATTCGTTCGAAAATTAGGAAATTGTAGAAAATTTGAAAAAAATTAAAGTTATGTGCTTGTAAAATTGAAAAATAAGACATTTTTGAGTTTCTTTAACTCTCAAAATTTGAAAACAGTAGAAAATGTTTGCTGTTTTAGCGACAATTTATTGCTGTCCCAATTTCAACAGACATTTTGCTGTTTCAGCAAACTTTTTGGTTATCTTAAATTTCTGTAAGTGTACACATTAGTAGAGCTATAATAAACAATTCCAGCGAGCGAGCTCAGCCATTATTAAAAATGTATAGCAATGGGTGGATCTGGTAGCTTCCTTACAGTAATATTCCACGAATTAAAATCATCTTTTCAAACAAATTTTCTAAAAAAATGCCTCAAGTAATCAAAACAAGTAAAAAGCAAACATAAAAATTAGAAAAAAAAATTTTTTTCAGCAGATTTTGTTTGCTGATTTAGTTTACTGTCCTGTCAGCTGTCAGTCCTATGTTTACTGAAACAGCAGTAACGTCTGGTTCCCCATTTTCAGATGCTTCAGCAAAAATTTTTGCTGTTTTTAATAACAAATTTGGTTGAGTGTAATGCCAAATATGGTTTGTATAAGTTCATAACTTATAATAGCTGCCAAAAAAGCATATTGAACTCTCAAGGTCATGCATGATGCAATTCTTATCCGATTTGTATGAAATTGTGTCTTGAGAACTTTTATGATTTTCAGAATTCATGCTTCATATTGGTCCATTAGGGAGGACTTGCTAATCCTGCACCATAATGGCCTCAAAGATCTTGTCTTAAATCCATTTAAAACCACTGATTTTTTTTTTGGTAAGAGATATAATGCCTTCCGTCTCGACTGTCAGTCCAGCCATCTAATAAAGATCTGCCAAGTGCTAGCCTTGCGCTGGTAAACAATAAATTTCTTAACACTATGAACTAAATTGTTTAAATTATAGAGAGTTTGTTGATGTCGAATATTAAATTCAGGGGAATCGAAGATAGTTACTGATGGCAATTCGTCTATATAGACGGATTAGAGATGGACAAGCAGACATAAGTCTTAAGGCCAAAACAGAATGAAAAATTGCACTCTGCAAACAAATGCCAAAAAATTAACACGAAAAAGTTAAACAATTTCAAGCGCCAAAGTTGAAAATTTTTTAACTTTCCGCTTTGCTTTTGGGGGATTTGTGTGCATAGCTGCAATTTTGCAACGCGACGTTCAAAACCCAACTCAATCTGTTTTAGCTGTTTCCACTATAAAACAACCAATGTTTCTTATTCCACTGAGAGCCCCTGCCAACATAAATCTCAAACAGCTGGCAACCCTGCATAAAAATGTTCATATGCCGCTCTTCAACATAAGTCTCTGCTGGCAAACTTTTTGGCATTTCAGTTATATATATAGTTACTCTCTCTAAAAACCAACTCTGCTATCTCTGTCTCCCCCCTCTTTCTACTCCTTACATAATTGATAGCTTTCAAGATGATTGGAAACAATAATCTTAAGCCAAATTTCAATTTATTGCAAAATAAACAAAAATGTTTGTTTATATGCCAATATTAAGTCATACATAGATAGATAATTGTTTTAAAGTGTCTCCCATATAGGTGGTATATTTACTTTCGTTTTCGTTACTGACTCAAACAAACAACGATAAGCTTTTAATTTTTTTTTCTATTTTGTTTACTCTCATGGTTTGAGATATGAGATGTTTGCTTTTGTTTTCTTTGCAAAGTGTCCCTCTCCCTCGACACCACCCTCCACTACCTTCAAGCAGCTGATAGTGATGCGAACGATAGTACCGTTCGTTGATTGATTTTATGTTGACAACAATAACTTAAATGTCATTTAAGAATGTTTTGTTTACACTCACAAACTAAGTACCATTAGCAGTAGCAATGCTGTATGGCCGTTTTCAAATTTTGTTGTTGTTGCTGCGTTGACATTTATGTGACATTTATTGAATTGCTAGTCACTTTTAGCTCTCTGAGATTTTGTTTAGTGCTGCGCGCGTTTATTATGATTTTTAAAATGAGAAGAAATTTCACATTAGCCTATATTAGGTTACAAACTTGACCTAGAATGTGATGGCGGGGGAACGTATTCTCATATCACAACATACATTTACAGCATGTAATAGAATCGGAGAGAGTAGGAAAGAGAGAGCCAGTGGCGATAATAATTGGTATTTAAACAGTTCTGTTTTTGTAAATGAATATTTATTTATAGGACACATTTGTTGAAATTTAGTATGTGGGCACAGATTTGGTAACCGTCATTTTTTTCCATTAGCGTAAGGCCCACGCATCCCAAATTATCTCTAAAGACGTCATAGTGTTTTTGGGTACTGATTTAATGGGTTCATGTTATAATTCAATTAAAGTAGGATTTAGGTACATACATATAAAGCATATAAAAACAGATTTCTGATTGTTATGATATTCGATATAATAGGTTAGAATCCTCTCTACTCTATAGTATAAAACGAAGATAAATTTAATTTATAACTTAAAATGCTTACAAGCTCCTTAATATGTAAATTTGCCCATGAACATTCCATTCTAGAACAGCGAGGATACTCCTTAATGTCTATGAAACAAATACGCTTCGTTTAATACCGGAATTTATAGAAGAGTTCCTCTTAAGTTTCTCGTTTTTATAAAGATTTGTTGAAATAAACAGATGTGAATCTTTAGAACGTTAGTTTTGGTTAAAGTGGGAATCTACAATCAGACTCACTTAGACAGTGAAGGCTATTGTTATACCTTAGGATCTAAAGAAGGTGAATGCCTTTTGGCCCTAAACTCAACCAAAACTATTTTAAATGAGACTTCTTCCATGTTAATGAGTGCTGTTCGATTCAAGGGTTTGCTTAATGCTAATAAAACTTTGCCCATGAACAATCCACTAAGGAACAGAGGCAAACATCTCACATATGAAAGAGCAGTCCGATTAAAGTTTAAGCTGAATGATAAGGGGCCTCCTTTTTATATCAGAGTCCGAACGACGTGCCGCAGTGTGATACCTCTTTGGAAAGAAGCTTGTACATGGTAAAGTATTTCACAAGTATTGCCAGCATTAGGAGGGGAAAACCACCGTTGAATTTTTGTCAGGATTCGAACCCTGTCGTTCAGCATCATAGACGGACATGCTAACCTCTGCGCTACGGTGGGCTCCAATAATGCTAATAGCCCACCTTTGTGGCAAAATCCGAATGGCGTATCGTTAAATTACACCAGTCTGTAGAGAAGTTTTATACAGCTGAAGACCTCACAAATGTCATCAGTTTTAGTGAGGGAAAAACCACCGATGAAAAATGTTTCTGATGTTTTTGCCAGAATTCAAACTCAGAAATTCAACATATAATAAAATCGTATAGGTTTTATGTAAAAATCGTTGCTGTTGTAAATAGTGCAACAGGTTAATCTGAACGATAAATCTGTAACAAGAGAAATTTCTCTGACTTTGAAGAAGAAAATAAATATACAGTATTTTTTATTGAAAAATTAGATGATATGTTTATTAAAAACTATCTCTTTTCGAAAAAGTAATTTATTTTTCTAAGCTAAAATGTTTTGAAATGAATATTAGTCACTGGATTTAAGGTCAATCCAAAATCATTATTTGCACTTCAAAAGAATTATCCACCCACTTTTGGGATTGAAATATATCTAAAATCTCTTGAAGAAAATAAAAACAAATATTAAAATGACAATTCAGCAAATTAGTGAGTGTACAAACAATTAGTCACTACCCCAAATTAATACCTGTCCATAAAGGTGCATCATCTTAGTGTCAATGTTTATGGGGGCATTCAAATAAGGTTATTCTTAATGATTTATGGGATTATTGAACAGATTTTCAATTACTGTTTTATGAATTTTAATAATAAACTTCGATGAGACGTAGAAGGCGAAAAAAAAATATACCGCTGTCTAAATATGGTGAAATGGGTTCATTTTTTTTAAGTATTTACAAAAAAACATCAATTCAACAAGTGCTGCATTAGTCAAGTTAATGTCAAGGTTGGATTACCCGGCACGGGAAATCTGTGAGCACCACATAGGTTGGAACATATAGGTCCGATCTGGGTTGTGTTCATTGCTGTCACGAGAAGCTTAGTTGCGAGCTACCGGGTGCGCGAAATGCTACCGGATAGTGGAATGCTCCATACGCAATAGTTGAAACGACAGTCGCGGACAATCAGCGGTACCGAGCGGAGAGTCTCAGTTAGAGGCCGGGCGGCACCAGCTCTTGCACAAATACCGAATGCCTATGATGCTCGATATGACAAGGCGAGTTATTGGCGCCTTTAAATAACCAATGGCTACACTGTTACCCTACCTTAATTAAGCAGCAGTCATTTTCAGCAAACAACAAACTTTTCAGCAGCCAGCCTGCTGCTGTAAATTGCAGAAGTACTGCTAGAATAGCAGCAAAATTAGCTACTAATATTCGGCAGACACTTTTTTCTACGAGTGCAGAAATCTTTGGATATGGTTGGTTTCAAAGGACGAACAAGAAGAAATTGCGAAAGTATGTCTATGAAATAGGCAATTAAACTAAAAACATAGAATTATGTTAACAAATAGTCTTTTATTTTCTTTAAAAATGTCTCTAGTTTAATTCTTATCATAACTTAAAATGATTGTATCTTCTTAACTTTTAAAGTTGAATAATGTTATCGGCGATGCCACTGGGGGGCATATACTAGCTAAGGATAACACCGTCGATATTGGTATATGTACGTGAAAGTTTTGCAACGAAATTGAACTCAGACACATTATGTTGTGGCACATTTTCTTGTCAAACCTTCCAAGTTCAACCCCTAAAGGAAAAAATACATCAACTGTCAGACCCAGATTGGGCTTAAAGTTATTTAACAATGAGTCTCCTCATTTTATCGCGCATTACGAGCCATTTTTCCTAATTTTGGCCTAGATCGGTTCAGATTTGGATATAGCTGCCATATAGACCGGTCTCTCGATTTAAGGTCTTGGGCCTATAAAAGGCGCATTTGCCAAAATTTGGGACAGTGATTCAAGTTAGGCCCATCGACATTCATTCTTAATTTGGCTCAGATCGGTTCAGATGTGGATATAGCTGTCATATAGACCGATCTCTCGATATAATGCTTTTGGCCTATAAAAGGCGCATTTATGGTCCGATTTAGGCAAAATTTGGGACAGCGAGTTGTGTTAGGACTATCGACATTCTTCTTTAATTTAGCCCAGATCGGTTCAGATTTGGATATAGCTGCCATATAGACCGATCTCTCGATATAAGGTTTTTGGCCCATAAAAGGCGCATTTATTGTCCGATGTCGCCGAAATTCGGGACAGTGAGTTGTGTTAGGACCTTCGACGTCCTTTTTCTATTTGGCTCAGATGGGTCTAGATTTGGATGTAGCTGCCATATAGACCTATCTCTAGATTTAAGGTTTTGGGGCCATAAAAGGCGCATTTATAATCCGATTTCACTGAAATTTGACACAGTGACTTATGTTAGGCTTTTCGACATCCATGTCGTATATGGTTCAGATCGGTCTACATTTGGATATGACTACTAAAAAGACCAATATTTTTTTCTACAAAAATTAACAATGACTTGTACTTATTAGACCACTCAATATCCGTGTCGAATTTGGTTCAAATCGGACGACATTTTGATATAGCTGCTATGGGGTATAAGGTATGCATTTTTCATCGGTTTTTGACGAAGGGTAGTTTACATATATACCCGAGGTGGTGGGTATCCAAAGTTCGGCCCGGCCGAACTTAACACCTTTTGACTTGTTTTTGGCCTGAATTGGAAGGTCACGACACGAAGTTTCAACAGAACGGTACTACAAGCCACACATCACACTTTTCAATCGATTTATAGAAGTAAGTTTGATGAGTGAAGTATTTATTGGAAAACTCGATATATCATTCGATTAAATAGTGCTATTCGAAACTGTGTCATAAACTTCAACCTTTGACTGCTTAAAAAACTCAAAATTCCTCACGATTACAATGTTGCTCATTTAACTGAAAAAAGATGTACCAAATCCACATCTGGATACCAAAAATGACTCACTTTTGAATTCTTTAATTCTCTTGCAATTTATGTTTCCCCAAAAGAAAAATAAAAAAAAATCATAATTTCTATTTATAAATAAATAATTATTATTATTTATCTTCCAGTGCATGGTGACAGCATATGCTTATTGTTATAATAACACATGAAATTCTTTAGAGATGCTTCATTAGTCATCTTGAAAATGTGTTGCTTCTCTCCATAGGCCTACGCTATCGAGTCCGTTTTGGTTTTTCTCTTTAGTATTCCTCGAAATGCATCCATTCACACTGTACACTTTTCAAAAGTAAAATGGTAAATGTAAAAATATCAAGTGGCGGCAAAGGCAACCGGCAACCAGCAACAGTAACGTCAACGACAACGCCTCTTACCAAGAAACATTTTCCGGTTCTAAATATAGCAATGCAATCCATGTGTCCATGTGATGTTGTTGCTGCCTTTTTGGTGTCTTCCTATCGTCACAGCAACTCTTGAAGTGCATTCTTGCAAAAGATATGCATTGATATTGCCAACGAAAGAGGAATACGTAAAGAAGTTCATTGTGAAGTGTTGCTTCGACAAGTAAAGTAAACGAAAGATAAAATTTAAAGAAGAAGAAGAAGTTCTTTAAGACTAGGTGCCCACACAGATTTTGTATCGCTTTAAAACTCCAATCGCAGCCAATACTGGTTTTTAAGTTGTTAATGATTTTCTTCTTTTATAGTTTGAACATAAATTGGGTAAAGGAATTTGAGGAGAAAAAAACTCCTGCTTTTGGGTTGTTCTTATCTTGTAGAAGTCGTGTTGTAATATTGGAGGCTAAATATGCATTGGAGGCTAAATATGGAGGCCACCGTAGCGCAGAGGTTAGCATGTCCGCCCATGACGCTGAACGCCTGGGTTCGAATCCTGGCGAGACCATCAGAAAAAATTTTCGTCAGTGGTTTTCCCCTCCTAATGCTGGCAACATTTGTGAAGTACTATGCCATGTAAAACTTCTCTCCAAAGAGGTGTTGCACTGCGGCACGCCGTTCGGACTCGGCTATAGAAAGGAGGCCCCTTATCATTGAGCTTAAACTTGAATCGGACTTCACTCATTGATATGTCAGAAGTTTGCTCCTGTTCCTTAGTTGAATGTGGCCAACATTTTCAATTTGCAATACGTCGGTTGTGATTGTAAATGGGCCAAATCGGTCATTGTTTTGATATAGCTGCCATATAAACAGATCTTGCGTCTTGACTTCTTGAGCCTCTAGAGGGCGCAATTCTCATTCGATTTGACTGAAATTTTGCACGTAGTGTTTTGGTGTCACTTTCAACAACTGCGCTAAGTATAATTCAAATCGTTTCATAATCTGGTATAGCTGTCATATAAACCCATCTTGGATCTTGACTTCTTGAGCCAATAGAGCTCGCAATTCTCATCCGATTTGAATGAAATTTTGCACGTAGTGTTTTGGTATCACTTCCAACAACTGTGTTAAGTATGATTCAAATCGGTTCATAGTCTGGTATAGCTGTCATATAAACCCATCTTGGATCTTGACTTCTTGAGCCAATAGAGCGGGCAATTCTCATCCGATTTAGCTGAGATTTTGCATGAGGTGTTTTGTTATGACTTCCAATAACTGTGCTAAGTATGGCGCATATCGGTTCATAACCTGATATAGCTGCTATATAAACCGATCTGGGATCTTGACTTCTTGAGCCTCTAGAGGGCGCAATTTTCATCCAATTTGCAAGAAATTTTGTACAACGTGTTCTCTCATGACCTTCAACATACGTGTCTAATATGGTCTGAATCGATACAGCTTGATACAGTTTGATACAGCTCCCATATAAACCGATCTCCCGATTTTGCTTCTTGAGCCCCAATTTTTTTCCGAATGAACTGAAATATTACAGAATGACTTCTACAATGTTCAGCATTCATTTAAGTATGGCGCAAATCGGTACATAACCTGATTTAACTGCCATATAAACCGATATGGTGTAGCTCGTAAGAAGTACCGCGCTTGTTGAGTGTTTTGTTTGGTGTCCTATTTTGGTGTCCTATGATGGAAGGCATCATGCTTTTCTTCAGATGAATAATCTGAGATTAATTGGAGTTCAACTGGTAGTATCTTTTTTGAGAGACAAAGACACTTCTGTTTTAGCCTGAGCTAAGGCCAGGTCCTTTAAGGCAGCAACGTGATGGCTGTGGTTTAGATCCAACTGGCGGTTAGAACTTAGCTTGGCGTGGAGTTGGATTTTCAGTCGGCTGCTTTGATCCATTGATCGGAAGGAGTTTTAGATACTATTCCGCTTCTTGCCAAAGAAGGGAACTCATTCAAATAAGTGGGATCGATCGATTGATTGGTAATCATTTGTAGGTTACTACATATGGAGACGTTTCTCGCAGGTTTGGGCCGTGATGATAGGAATCTGGTAGTCATAACAAGTTCGGTCCCTCTGTATCTGTAGATATATTTTCATTATATTTGACACAGCCATTCATAGAACGTGTCAAATGCGATCCATGGTGGAGGGTATATAAGATTCGGTCCAGCCCATCTTAGGGCGCCTTTACTTGTCTTTTTTTATTTTCTGGCCAGAATTCGAACCTTTCCAGGCAGGCATGGCTTCTTTTCATTTTATCAGTAAAATACCTGAAGTTAACGGACTTTATTCATCTTTCATTCATCTTAATCTTACTAATGTCTCTCATTCTTTGTCTCTTCTTTGGCATGCTAGGTACGAGTGTTATTTCTTTCCCAAATATGTGGACTCGAGTTAAGAAATACGATCTAAAACACTTACTGGTCTATGGTCACGGTAACGGGCTGAAAAGGCAAGTTGCCACTGTGCTTGCATTCTCCCTCGGTCTTACTGTCAGGTCGGAAATGAAGTGGCATCTCAAGTACTCTGAGTTAATTTCCATGAGGTTTCGTACATATATACAAGAGTCGGTGGCCACAGCATTTTTCATGCAGCTAATAGTTATCAATCGGCTGAAGGAGTGCTTTCCTCGAACAGTTTGGTCTGTCGATATCCATCTACTGCATATTGGCTCCACGGCTTCTTTAGCCTCATTCCGTTGTATGCCGTTTTGGTGGAGGAAAGGATGAAGATAGAGCAGGAAATGAATCTGCATTTTTTCATATACCAGCTAATAGTGCCCAGGTGATCATTACTCATCATAAACTTAAAACAAAACTTGATAATCACAAAAAAAACCAAAATTTGATGTTGATTTTTTTTCTTTTTGTCAGTGTATTTGTATTGGGTATAGAAAATTTTATTGTTTTCTTCCAAGAATTATGTGCGTACTTCAAATTTTCTTTTTGTGTCATTGCCAATATTTTTGAAGCGAAAAATCTGTTGTTCATAAATCCCACCACAACCAATAGGAATGCAAAATGTACAAACTAATCTTCTACAATGTTTCTTTGCATCATTCACACATACACACACACACACTCTCATTCACATAATAAGAACAAAAACAGTTGGACATAATGCAGATAAATGCAGCAAACTGTAGGCGTTGAGGATAATATTTTCAAATGTTTAGCCGCAAATTCTAAACATTTTCTTTTTCTATTGTCTTTTGTGTTTATTTTTAAATACAAGATTTCGTTGTGATCCATAAATTTTATCTCCATGACACACATGCCTGCCAAATGTCTTGATGTGGCAAGGCGACAGTGTATGGTAATGCTGTGAGTTTTGAGATTGAGTCAAAGAGAGTTAAGGCAAAGAGCATGGCTCATGACTGAAGATAGAGAGAGCGAGAGAGAGAGAGAGACAGAGTACTTAACATTGAACTTGACTTCTTTTGGTGTGAAGAGCAGCTTTATGAACTGTTCAATACTCATAGGGTTGCCAAGCTTGGGTTTTTAAAATACAAATAAAAAAAAAATTGTTTAAAATATTGACGATATATGGGAAATATTTTTTGGGGGTTTTATATCTTTTTTTGATTTATTTAAGACTAATTTCGATTCTCAAAACTTAATTAAGATTTGAAATAGGTTTATTTGACACTTCTATAAAGAAAATCTACCAAATATATCTATTTCAAATCTACATTAAGTTTTGTGAATAGGGTCGGAAATATATATTTTTAATGCTTAAAATTTTAAAATAATAAGTGTGGATCCTCATTCAAAATTGTATTTATTTTTGTTTTCAGACAATATCTTGGTCTATTTTTTTTACCCCGGTATTCACAAAACTTAATGCAGCTTGGAAGTAGGTTTATTTGACAGTTCTATAAAGCAAATCTGTCAACTAAACCTACTTTAAACCTGCATTAAGTTATGTGATTATGAGCATTAAGACTTCCGAATTAGTGCAACATTCTACCAAATTAACTTTTTATGTTTATTATTTCAAATAAAAAAAAAACATTAAAACCCCTAATTATAATAAAATGTCAAACGAACATTTTATTTGCCATTTGTTTTCTATTTAATAATAAAAAACATCTTTTTTATTGCTTCACATAGCCTTTAAAATTTAATCTTGGTGTTCTTTACATCCCACAATAAATTCTTGATATTTATTTCTTAATGCGTTTTGCTTGTCATCAAAACAATTTTTACTTCAATGTTTTTTTGTTGAAAATTTCATCATATTGCTCAAGGCCAGAGATCTAGTCATAACTTTTGGAGATGATATGACAAACTAAAATGCAGACTTTTTGGCAGTAAATGCTGCTGAAAAATAATGAAAAAAAAATTGTTTCTATTTATATTTTTTTGTGAAATTATAATTTATTTGCCTAGTCTGTTGACAAGCAGTTTATGCGTTGGTGGACAGATCTTTTGGAAATTGAAAAAAATGTTCTGTCACTTGGGGAAATTTTGCGTTTTAGACTTTTTTTTTAAAAGAAACTTTTTTATAAGGTATATGAGCTTGACAACAAATGAGAACAGAAATGTTGTTATTCCATAAGAAACTGTCAAACGAAAACTTGTCGTTGAAATTTGAGTTTCTTATGTCCCTTTTGGACGGCACATCATGATTGTACTCAACGTGTGTATGTGTTGATTACAGCTTTTGCCAAAAACGGTACATCGATTTTTTTCTTCTCTTTGATTTCATTTAATTTTTCATACTTTTCATTTTATTGCACCGAACGTGTTTTTCAATTAATGATTACACATTTCTTTGTAAACTGTACCCGATAAATGCCATTCGTCGAAAAAAATCAAATGATTTTGATTTTACAGCCATGACTGATGGTTATGTGCACATGTGACACATACACCTTTATTTTCACCAATACTATTACAATGACCATGCATCAGATGTGCCATGTAAACGGTCCATTAGAAAATGTCATTGCCTACTTTTCTAAACAATATTCCCAATTGTCTTTTAGTTTCTTTGTTGCCAGAAGGTACAGTAATACCATTCTTTGTTCTTTGCTTTTTGTTTGAAATGTCAAAAAAAACGACAGCTGTCAACATAGAGATGTCAGCAACAATTTTCACCAGTACATGACCACACACACACACACATATTTTGAATTATTTTTTTAGTTGAAGTTAATAAATAAATCGGTCAACAAACCAAAAAGTCGAACGATAAATATTGCTAATTGCACTGTTTGTCATCTAACACCTGTTTGTCATTTTGTTATATGTGGAAAAGTAATGCTTTTAGTTCTTTTTTTCGAAGCTTAACATATTTCCCAATAATATTAGATTTCGATTATTTCAAACATTTTATATATTAGAAAAAAAGATTTATACAAAAATGTCCAAACACAAAATAAAATCATTTCTCTTTAAAAAAAGTTCTTTAAGTTCAAAAGAAAATTTATGTCAAAAAAAGTTGCATATATTTATTTAGAAATGAAGAAAATCAGACACAAAATCTGTTTGTCGCACACACACACAGCCACTCACCCTCATACCACCCACTTAAAGAGATTAAGTGTTAATATTAGGTTAAATACCTTTTGGTTTTTCTAAGTTTTTCTGCTTCTTCTTCCAAGTTATTTTCATGCCAACGAACATCTGCCGTTTTGCGTATTAGCCTTATATCCTGAAATACATACTATGTATGTATTGTAGATGTAGAAGCACATTTATTATAAGCATCATTAAAAATATATTCTCAAAAAGTTATAAAAAAAGAATTGTTGTGAAATTTTCTAAAAAGTTTTCACTGCATGAGATCTTTGTATTTTGATGGTTTGGTGTGAAATTCATCCAAAAAAGAAAAAAAAAAGATAAATTCGTTTTTGTTTTTCCTTCTGGTAAGTTCGAAAACAATCAAACACTCATCCACAGTATTTTAGTTAATGAAATTTTTTTTATTTTAGGTAAGACAAATTTCTAAAAAAACAATGATTAAAAAATCATTATACATACATTTAAACATTCATAGGCACACCCACTGCACCACAAAATCGAAACTGAAACAAAGAAAATTCGTCGCATAAGCACCAAACAAAAAAAAAAGAAAATCTTAACTCCCACGCATGCATTAAAGGCCAAATCACAAAAAGAACCATTCAAAATTGTTTCTAAAATGTCTAAAGTACATTTTGTAACGGTAAACAGCTGTTATGTAGATAATGACATGCTCTCATATACACTTGTATCGACCTTGTCTGCCACATGCACTGCTTTAACCACAAAGCCGATAACAAAGTGAATTGAATGTGATTGTAAAGGCGGCGGCGGCGGCTGTTATCGGCCTTATTACTGACTTGCTCAATACAACACCAACAATTCTCACCAAACGACCACCAGACCTTCATCTCCTTCCCGCCCTTCCCGAAAAAAGGTAGCTAATTTATGTTTTATATTAAATTTATTTTATTCTATTTCCCTTTTATTGACTTCTAATTACAATGTTTGACTTTAATTTGCTTTTTTTTTTTGTTTACTTCTTAATCAAAATTTTACTTTTAGATTTTTTCTTTCTAATTTTGTTTCTAATCCCTTTTATGTTTGTTCATTTCATGATTGGTAAATAAAACAAAACAAAATATAAGAGAAAAAAATCTCAGAACTGAATGTTGTGCACTCATCTAATTCTCAACACTAATTGAATGTAATCTCAGCACAATCTACAAATCATTTATACCTATTTAAAAAAAAAAATCTTTAAATGCTATTGTAAATATTCTTTGTTGACAACAATTATAGAAAAAAAACAATAAAAACATATGATTTTCCCAATTAAATCAAATTAATATTTCAATGGTTTTACTCATTATTAATCAAGCGCTTTACCAACAACAACCTTATCTTAAGAACTTGTGCTATTATATTTCGCCCAGAAACATTTACATTACTTTGTAGTAAGCATAATTAACAATTAACAAACACTATACGATTAACCTATAGACTTACCAACTGTATATAGTTTGCATATAAACGTCATCATTAATTTCTAGCATATAAGAATACATAAAAATATGCTCTCACAGCCAGCAAAGAGTATTCGAGAGATTGAATCAAAGAGACTCAGGGAAATAGTATTTGACATATTGTCACTTACTAGCCGCTACAGTCTGATATGAGAAATAACTCGCTGCACACTGAGTCATATGAAAGCGTCTCGCTGTAACTTCTTTGTTTGAAGCAAAATGTACCCGAATACCTGGATTGTTCAACGTACACTTTTTGAAATCTGAATCAATCTCTAATTTTTCATTCACTTACCTCCTTGTCTTGTTATCTGTTTGACTCTGTTCTCAATTGTCTCATGCAAATTGCAAATTTTGCCCATTCCACTAAGAAACAGGGGCAAACTTCTCACATATCAATGAGTGCATTCCGATTCAAGTTTAAGCTCAATGATAAGGGGCCACCTTTTTATAGCCGAGTCCGAACGGCGTGCCACAGTGCAACACCTCTTTGGAGAGAAGTTTTACATGGCATAGTACCTCACAAATGTTGCCAGAATTAGGAGGGGAAAATCAACGCTGAAAATTTTTTCTTATGGTCTCGCCAGGATTCGAACCCAGGCATTCAACCTGGAGGCCTCCTAAATTGTCTCATACAATGAGGTATTTTTAAACGAGGAGTTATGTTCTTGAAATACTCTATAGCCGGTATTGTGTCTTGAACGCAGAAATGAACTATCTTGTGCAGGACTTTGATGGCCATTGGTTATGTAAAAGCGCCAATAACTCATATTATCCCTATCTGCAATCTGTGGACTAAGGTTGTCTGTCAAATAAGCTTCTCGTAGTAAAGATGAACACCACACAGATCGGAGCTCACAGTCCAGCCTGCATGGTGCTTATAGTTATCCATTACCGGCATGTCCGTCTCTTTGCTTGTCAAAACCACGATAGTGTTCGAAGCTTCTACTTTTGCCCGTCTGGGCTGTTATTCAGCATTTGAAGTTAACTTATGAGCACCAACATCCAATTGGGAAAAACCAGTTTGGCTGAGCGTTAATATGTGAAGCCCTCAGACAACGTGGTATCTAGACTGAATCGATATAGGATCTACAGAATTCGCCTTCCCGACAGAAAAGAATGGGAAGGGATTCTTCTGTTTGAAAGCAGGGGACTGTGGTCTGCACTGATGACTTCAAGATCGAGACGGGAATGGGAATGAATGAATCTGCTCCAATGCAATTTTTATCGGCAATGCACTTATCTACTCACAGTCGGACGAGTGAATGGGGTTTCAGGCAGAGATTTGTGCTATATCCGCTCTTGAGATTTGGTTAAGAAATCTAGTACCCTGAAAACTCAGGATTTGCGTGGACAGTATGAAGACTTCATGGCCTTAAGTTGAAGGAAGGTTTTGCGAAGTGTATGGCAGCATGGATGCCACAGTAGCGCAGAGGGTAGTATGTCCGCATATGACGCTGAACGGCGGGATTATCAGAAAAAAAATTCTGCGGTGTTTGGTAGTCATGTAAAATCGTTTCCCCAAAGAGGAGTCACACTGCGGCACGCCGTTCGGACCCGGCTATAAAAAGGAGGCCCCTAATCATTGAGCTCAAACTTGAATCGGACAGCACCTATTGATATGTGAGAAGTTTTCGCCTGTTCCTTAAGGGACTGTTCATGGGAAAATTTGCATCTGAATTGTATGGTGGAAACTCTAAATAAACTCCAAGACTCAGGACAACTAACGTTCCCGGACATCATAATAATCTGGTAAATAAGAAGGCAACCGAATATGCTAGAATGTATTCGTCATCCGGTTGTCAGTCTTAATCGGTGTCATTTGGCGAACTACTGAATTTAGTAGACTGGACATTCCAGTGTTGAGGTGATGGTTAGGTGGTTAGTATATACATGGCTGTTGGATTGCCAGAGTTCACTGGACTACCATCTTCTGGCGGGCAGAGAGCTTTGCTTGTTTTTGGCAAGAAGTCACTGAATACTATAACCGGCCACTATGGGAAAGGGCCAATGAGGCCATAAACTATAAACTGGACATAAACTATATTTGCTCTAAATTTCACGACATTTATGGATCTCATGAGGGCCAGTCTTAAAATAGTTGTGTTAACGCTTGGACATATAGTCCCCAACATGACGGCGAAGTGTATCAATCTTACCATACCTATGATTAACATAGGTGAATTTTTCGCCCCTCGGATGTTCTCTTAGTTGATTTATATCTATTGCAAAAAATGCGGTTTGTCTCAGGCTTTGATACGCCTAGCATTTTGCCCTCTATCCACATCCTAGTGATGCAAAAATCTTCTGTAGAAAGCTGGTCTCTCTTAACTTTGTTACCAAATCAAACTATCTTAAATTTCTGTCAAGAAACATATTGTTCATAAATATATTTCAAAAAAGAAAAATATCTGAAATGCCTAGCGACTTGCCAGGAAATTCAGGAGTTACATATCGTACAAAGTAGTTTCAAGAGTGTTTCCTTGAAAATGGCATGTATTTCGTTTAGTTTGGTATTTTTAGTAAACAACGAGCGATGTTTTAACAGGTAATGCCATCGTACGTTGTAATTTAAGGAGCACCCACTCCAGGTTATAAATAAGTTGGGTCGGTAATACAGTTCAAGTTTAAATTAAGTTGGGTTGACGATACTGTTGTAGGGAAGATAACTATTCTTTCATATTTTACATCATTTCATTACAGATGCCAATTATAAATAGTTTTGATGTAAAAACTTAAGCATTTTTCGACGAAATCTTTATAGAATATATCAAAAATAAAAATGTCAATGATTATATATAAAATGGCATAAAAGTTGCTAATAGTCATTCGGCAACCCTTTAAAAAATTGTTTATGGTTTGAGCGAAAAGTATTTTCATTTTTGTGCCAAATTTTTCAAAAAGAACAACGTGTTAATGGATTTCTATGTCAGTTTGAAATATATACGATACACATATACAAGATAAAATTATTAATATTGATTTGCTGGAAATCTTATAAATCTTTTTTATGCTATACATATGAAGCTATTTATAGATGTATAGGCAATATTTGTTGCTGGTATAAGCATCATTTTGTTAAAGATTATCACATTTAAAAATTTGAAATATTGTGGAATCTTTTTATTTCTTAAGTTCGGTACAATGTTCGCCAGAGAAATCCGATTTTTAAAAAGGAAATCAACAAATTGACCATAGCACCGGCCTTCATGATATTAAAAAAAACTTTGGAAACAAATAGACCAATTCTCTTATATGAATTCTTTTGTACACAAAAATTACTTTCCATCCCATTTCTACGAAGTCCGGAGCATTGAATGCGATATTTTAGTAAAGACATCACAAAGTCTTTCCAGCCATTTAGAATAACTAAATATAGTATTATCCTCCAAGTGATGGATGGTCTGCGTCTGTTCTTCAGTGGATTGGTCGATCTAATGTGAGGGAGAAGCCTTAAAGGGATACCAAAGACCAAATAACTGCGAAGAATTTTATATGCCATTTGATCTGGAAGTGGTGGAGTGGCTCCGCCAGGGTCCACTAGTCGATTAGCTTTGGTTCGCACAGGCTTCTGCTTAAGTTGTCTGGTTAAAGTAGTTGAAGACGAGACCGATCCCATCACATCCTGGCATGCCTGCTATTTTCCTAGGCCATCGACCTTTCCGGTAAAAAAAATCCATTCGAAAAGAAGGAAAATCCACCGGAGAATCGCTCTCAAGTTTATTGAGAGGCTTGAGCTAAGCTACCCTAAAATCCCACACGCATGAATAACAAGCAATTCTTTAAATCCCAACTCCACTCTTGGGAGGCTAAGTAACTCAACTGGAATTTTTGAGTGAGGGTGATGAGAACCGGAGAAACACAGTGTTAGTGCTAATCTTTGGCTGCCGCAAATAACCCAACGAGTCTAAAGAAGATCCATCGCATGACTTGAACAAAGTGAGCCTAAAAGTGTTAAGGAGCAATGGGTTGGTGAATCAGGGGAGGTTTCAGCAGCTGTTGCTTACGATTGGCCGTAGGAAATATCCCTAAAGTCTGGCAAATCTCTGAAAGGAGAAGAGGACGACTCCGTGATGGGATCCTTCAAGACCTATGGGAGTGGGCCATTTGGTTGGATTAGACTTAAGGTGGATGCTAGTGGCACGGAGGAAATTCAGAAAGTGATCCGAAAGCAGCAGCTGGGCAAGCGTCTTAGAAGAAATTGTCCACACCCCAAGTGTCTCAACTAGCCGCCATGCATAAAGAAACTCATCATGACAAGACCAAAGGAATTTCGGATGGACTTCTGTCGAACGCAGAATGAGTGGCTAATGCAACAGTGGTGGAAAATCTGAGACCATTCAAAAGCCGCTAGGGCGACTCGAAAGATCCTTCTGATCTCTGATGGAGTTGACGTTGTTCTTATCCAGGAGCCATGGGAATGTGGGGGCGTCGTGGGTGGATTAAACATTTCTTGGTAACAATTACTTAAACGATAGAAACGATATACCTACGAAAGGGCTATTGACAATCGTTGAGAGTATGTTCCACTCGTCATCCATTGGCTGTATACTGCATTGTTCAGACCTGTAAGGCTATATGGTATTATGGTCTGGTGAACAACGCTTCAAAATTCCAACTACTGTTCATAATTAAGACACATTACAAGATTGGCTTATCTGTGCTTTAAAACCATACTGAGAACGAAACCAACTGACACACAGTATTTAATGTTGCCCGGAATGCCTCTGGATTAACTGCTATGAGGCTAGGGCAGTTTCTTGTTTGGTACAGCAACGGCTATCTTTGTTGAATGTTCGATATCTCAGACATTGTGGACTTCACACTGTTATATAGCCGATTTTTTGCAGGTTAGCATGCGAAAATGTTTTTCGCATCTGGCGAGTGCTTCCCTCGTCATATGCCAGGCTCGATAGGTATCAACTGTACCTAAAACTCAAGGTGAACGCCATATTTTATTATTCCTGTGGTCTATCTGTTTTTTCTATTCCTGTGGTCTATCTTTTTTCTGCGCAAAATTTGTCCGGCTATCACCCCCAACTCAAGAATGACATCAAAGCCGCACTGGGAACCATACAAACTAAAGAATGAAGAAGAACTGAAGAATTTTATACAATCTGTAATCCCTCTGGATTAACTGCCACCACTGTTATGAGGCTAGGGCTTTTTTTCTGTTTGATCCACAACCGGTTATCCGATATCTTTGGCATTGTGGACTCCACGTTGTTAAATAGCCGATTGTTTGCAGGTCAGCATGCGAAAATGCGTTTCGCATCTGGCGAGTGCTTCCCTCGTCATACCTAAAACTCTAAATCACCCCAGAGGATTAGTTTCACCTCGGAATCACTTTTGCATTACTTTAAGGCGAACCCCATATCTTCATTTATCAACTTTTCCGCAACCTCCAGGTTTATCTTCTTCCTGCGTAAAATTTGTCCGGCTATCACCATCTACCAGTTCTTCTTATATTCCATCTTCTTCTGGACAATTGTCCCAGGTGAAACGTAAAAATAGCTGCATTCAGATATCTGCGTTTCTTGACCCAGCCTCGCAGTGGAAATTAATGTTGTCTGCGTTCGGACCTCCGCCTTTCCCCGTTTCTTCCTGTGCAGAACTTTTGGCCGTATCTCGACGCCGCATTCATTCTTCAGCATACTTTGGACTGTTGTTCCGGGTGAAACGTTCCAATCATTGCTTCCAGTTCTTCGTGCCTCGTAACCCAGCGCTCTCAGTGGGTCAGGTAATAGTTCAGATCGCAATGCCTCCTATGTATTTATATTCGTATATGGAGAATAACACGTCGCTTCTACTTGTATCACGATGCTGAGCTTGGCTCGCTCTCAACTCCTTCGGAATCACTAAACTTATGACGAGGGCTGCTGGTTCTGGTACTGCCCGTGGGATGATATAACCCTTAGCGCCTTCGTTCTTTGTATCGAGAGTAGGGATTGCGCTTGGGATCTCGTATGCAATGTGTGGCCTCATAAAGTAAGGTGCTATTACACTTCGCCACTAAGGGTCTTCGCCTGCTCGGGAGTGGCCCAACTATGTTTGCCATCAGACGAGCATCGTATCTAGTCAGATTCCTAGATATTTGACTGATCTCTTGATTATAAATTCGGGACACGGCTTTACTGAATTCAAAAACCGCCCTTGATTGTGGCAGTTCTCCTAACGAGATGACTGAATATTAAAAATCTTAGCTGTACCGGGGACGAGCCACAAGATTTTCCCAGGCAATTGTAGAGCAGACGAGTTTGCAGGACTAGGAACTACCTTAGCACTTACCACTGCCGTTTTGGTAAGAGATGACAGTTGGTAGCCAATTAATGATTGTAAACAAGACTACTTCACCCAAACAAAATTTGAAAAGGTCCATCATTCTACTAGTCTATTTAAGTCTATTTTTTTAACTACAAACAAGGTCTTAGTTATGGTAGATCGTAGTATGTTTGAAAGGGACATTGTAAAATAAAGGTTGCAAATTATGATTTCTGCAGAAGCTCTAATGACTTCAAGAAAGGAAAAAGTATCAAACATTTGCTGAGGGTATATTCCACTCTGGCAACCAGAAGAAGCTTTCTTCGAAGACTTGTCTTAATGAGCGGATATGAACATCAGCCAGTTTGATCCTTAACATGATTTGCTTAAATCTTAATATTGTATCAACTCTGAACAAACAACAAGCAAACAACCCTGCACAAAATCGTTGTGGGAGAAGTCTAATGGGACGTTTACATTTAAAGATATATCATACAATATTAAATTCTTCTTTAATACTTCACTTGGCGTTGAAAGCTTTTGGAATATAATATTTTAATAAAAATATCGTTGAATTTAAGCGATCCAACGCTAAAGAAGATTTGTGTTAGCCAGAATTTCCTTAAAATTAATGATACTTAAGTTTATAAAATATTATTTAATGAGTTGAAAACTTCATATTCAACAATGAAATAGAATGAGCGAATGATTTGCGTAATATTCTACAATATAATCCAACCAAGCAGTACATATTATTCAACAAATTTATTGTTATGGCCAGGGCCATAAATTTCATTAACATGCTTTAAAAAAAATTTCAGCCAATCCTCGGTATTTGTTAATATTGCCCAGAATAATTTGCAAGATGATTAAATAATAATGCTATAAGAAATAACAAGCAGCTGCATGGGAAGCTAAAGCGCCAAATTTATAAATTTAACAATAATCCCTACAATGCTTTATTTTGAAATATTTTCTCTTAAATAAATTAATAAACAATGTTTTCTTCCATTATCTTTTCAGAATTTGCTTGGGTAACTTTAACCACAAATGATACCTATTCATTGGGTGCCTTAGTGCTGGCCCATTCTCTAAGAAGGGCGGGTACCGTACATCAATTGGCCGTTCTGGTAACACCCGGTGTTTCAGAGTCAATGCGCGCAAAGCTTAAAGACGTGTACAATGTTGTACAAGAGGTCAATGTAATGGATTCACAAGACTCAGCTAATTTGGCTCTGTTGTCCCGTCCAGAATTGGGTGTGACCTTTACGAAATTACACTGTTGGCGTTTGGTGCAGTTTGAGAAGTGTGTCTTCTTGGATGCAGATACATTGGTGAGATACCTTAAAATGAACATTTCCTCTTCATGTAGTAACTAATCTTTGTTCTTCTTTAGATCTTACAAAATTGTGATGAATTATTTGAGCGTGAAGAGTTCTCAGCCGCCCCCGATGTCAGCTGGCCTGATTGTTTCAATTCGGGTGTTTTTGTTTACAAACCCAGCCAGGCCACATTCGATAAGATCGTTGAGTTTGCAGTTAAATATGGTAGTTTTGATGGTGGCGACCAAGGTCTACTCAATCAATACTTTGCCGATTGGGCCACCAGTGATATTAGAAAACGTTTACCGTTCCTTTACAATGTTACTGCCTATGCCTCGTACTGCTATTTGCCCGCCTTCAAACAGTTCAGAGATAAGATTAAGATTTTGCATTTTGCTGGTAAAATGAAACCCTGGTTGATCCATTTCAATTCACAGTCCAGAGTTGCCAGTGTGCCCAGTGATTACAGTCATGCCAATGATTTGATACAACTCTGGTGGAATATCTTCTTTGATCATGTACATGGTCAATTGACTACAAATATGGTAAGTGTTGTAAAGAGTAAAAAATTTTTATTTTTTTTTTGTTTATTAAAAATTGATTTATTTTTTTTGGATTGGGTTTAATTTTTCTTATTTTTACCCATCACCATAGGATGCGGAGCTATATAAATGCATTGAAATATTCATCTCTGACCTTAAGTATATACACATGTATCGAAATACTTTATGGTCGAAAAAATCTAGAATGATTAGGCCATGATCCAATGTCTGTCTGTCCGTTGTCATCCCTCTGCAGTCTTTAAAGATAAAGATATCGCCCTTGAAACGTGTTATAGTTGTTTTGTTGGCCGTAATTTAATTAACTGCCAAAACCGCTAACATCTTCCTACTCGATTCGTTTGCCAAATCATCTAAATCAGCTGATTTTATAATAAACAGCTGATTGTGATGACTTACTTAGCGAATGGGTTGGCAATTTGTTATAGGTTCTGGCGCAAGACCTATCTCTCGATTAGACTTCTTGAGGTAAATTTTCATTCGATTTGGATGACATTTGAAGTATAAAGTTGTATTACATCCTAAAGCAGTGCCGAATATTATATAAATCATTCTCTGATACAACGTTTTCTTCATCCGATTTCTTCGAAATTTGAGACGGCCCACTAATGTCCAATTCTTAACAATTAATCTTTCAGGGAAGGCTCAGGGAGCTCAGGGAAGGCTTTTTTTCATACACTTATCTGAAAGCAATTTTCTTACATGACTTTAGGTCATGTAAGGCTCATGTTCAACAGATTCTAGTCAGTGAAAGTGGCTCCTCCAATATTTTGATATATAGCCGTCAATGTAAACTAACATTTTGACATGGCATCAACATAAGCTTCGCTGTCCATGGTGGTGGATGATCAAATTGCGGTCCAACCGATATTATTGATTTTCTATTTGTTATATTTTGGTTAATTTTTGTTATTAATTTTATTTGAATTGAAATTTGAGTTAAATAAGGAAATAAATTCCAATTCCATTTTCATTATCACCCCAAAAAATGTAAGCTTCGTTGCAAAAATTTCGTAAATAACTTAAAATGACTGTAACTCCTTAAATTGTCAATTCTAGTTCATTTAATACGGACTTGAATGAAAAGCTTTTCCACTTCAATCATGCTTTGGAAGTGAAAAAGTATTTAATTCGCGCTTTAACACTTACCAAAAGTTTTTGTTTCATATAATTAAAGTGAAATTTTTTTCTTCTCCGTTTTTTAAAATTCCGTTTCAAAGCTTTTATAGGTTCCTCCACTTGAACACTACATCGCAGGCTTGGTCTTGCTATGCGCGTGAGTCGTACTTTTGTACAAGTACTACCCTCAATTATCGTCTTTCAAATAGGTCTACAAATTTTTTTCTCTCGAACCCTGAAATAGGTTGTGCCTTAAAGCTTTTCCAAGAGTATGGATTTCCTTTGCAGTATCTTACCCTGTATTTCGCCCTCATGCATGGGTCCCTTAAGAGTGTGCATGCCAACGATCAGTCTATTGAGTTGCGCCATTACCCCAGTGCCATGGGGCGGATTAATATCCACACCCTATTTTCAACCTAACCATACCTAATTCTCCTGTTATTTTTTCATTTTAGACATCGACATTCAAAATTTCTCTTTCCGCTCGATATTTTCTTCGCAGACTTGGTCTTACCTACCACGTATGTTATTTTCTATCAGATTGGTCCGCAGAATTTTCTCTCAAACATTGATGAAAAGTTCCCATTCTTCACTATCATCTATTGATCTCAACTTCCGTGGTGCCTGATGAGTTAGGGCAGTCACAACTTCTGAGGAGCTCGACGAAATCCATTTGTTTCGGAAGATTGGTCTTAGTTTTGTTCCTGCGTCATGGGTGTGTTGGGCATTTGATATTATTGCCTGTAAGGAACGTATCTTGTCGGTATTACTATGCAAAATGTAGTGGTTCTCAGTCCAAAAATAAACCCTTGTGCATTGTTTCCGTAGGTTGTATTGCATATCAATTCTCTGTCGTAGGTTACCGGCCGGTTTCTCGTAGAAAAAATAAGGAAAGTAGTGTCGAGGGGGTAAACCTCCTGTTAGCAAATATGATTTTATCGCAATATTACGCAGCAATCATAAAAAAGTGTTCGCATACTCAAATTTGCACAAATTGTTATTGAATGTCGTTCGTTCGCAAGTTCGAGATAGCGTGAGAGTGAAAAAAAAAAAAAATTGGGAGAGTTTTGTAAATGAAAGGTAGCAAATTTCTGCTGGGGGGGGGTTTTCCCCAGTAGAAATTTCTTATTTTGGGAGCCACCGTGGTGCATAGGTTAGAATGTCCGTCTATGGCATCCAAACGCACACGTTTAAATCCTGCCGGCGAGAACACTCTTAAACTTTTTTTCATTAGCGGTTATCCCCTCACCAAATGCTGGCAAAATTTGTGAGTATTTCAGCCATGTTCAACTTCTCAACAAAGAGGTGTCACTCTTTAGTGACAAGCCGTCCGTACTAGGCATAAAGCAGGAGGTCCCCTTATCATTGAGCTTATATTTGAATCGGGCAGCAGTCAATTGATATTGTGAGAAGTTAGTTTCCCTGGGATTTGTTCCGTAATGGGATGTTTGGGAAACACTCAACCACATTAAAGAAATTTCTTACTCTCCTCCAAATTTTTACTGGAAAATTATTACTGCAAAAGTACGCGAGCACACCTAATATTACGCAGCAATCGGTAAACAAATAAACTGATTAGCTGACATATTACTAACTGCTAGTTAGTTACTAACCAACCGGCACCCATCTGCCGGCAATGGTTTATCAATAGCGTGAGCATATATTCAGAAAAACATATTTCGTTAACAAGAAGAATATCGAGACAAAAAATTCTAACTAGGCAATGAGAAACCGGTAATGAGGAAAATAAAAACAAACATTGGCGTCAATTGTATCAAATGTCTGCCGAAATGATTCTTATACGGCCCATTGCTTTATTTTTTATCGACATCAAACGTTTTCAGTGTGTTCTTATCTCTTGTTAAGGATAAGAAGTTCTTTCCCCGATTATCTTATGTCATTAGGAAATCAGTTTAATTCACAGTTGATTAATAGGGATAATAATGTTAGGGCAGCATTACCGACTCTATCTACACTCTAACTTGTATTTATTATTGAAGGTAACGGTTCAACAACTGACAAAGTCGGCAAAACAAATATACATGGGCGGCATTGCCGACTATCTTCAATTTCCTTGCTTGCCAGTATCGTTGCTTTCTTCTGTTGAATCGTAGTTCTCCTTTATTTTTATCGGTAGCGACTTGCTGTCGAACTTCAAACTCTTTCGATGGCTTTTTATCTATTTATTTGGTTAAAAGATCTTGCGTAGATGTTTAAATAACATTGGGAAATAAGTTTTATAAACAGTTGTTATGCAGACGGTAAGACGGTTATAATACATGGGCGGCATTGCCGACTCTCGCTGACTCTATTGCGATTAGCGTAACGGTACCACAACTGACAAAGTTGGCAATACCATTATATATGTACAACATTGCCGACTTTCTCGCTCTCGTATTTGCCGTTATTGTTTACGATATTATCCAACTCGATGGCTTGACATTGCTGCTTTATATAAAGGGCGTTGTTTCGTTTTGTGCGTTGAACAGTTATTTAGTATACGATCGTGAACTATATACAAATGCAAATTTGCCCATGGACATTCCATTAAGGAAAAATGGATTCAACTGACAATGTCGGCAATGCCAGTATGTGAGCGCTATTGCCGACTATTTCTTATTCTCTTTGCAATTATTATTAACGATAAAAAACCCTTAAGTTTTTGCTTGTCTTGGCACTCAACGAAATGAAATTCGTGATTTTACCCAAAATTTTCTCCTTTGATATTTTTTAAAGATTTAAGTTTGGTTTGATTTATTTTGATCTTGATTTTTAAAGCGGCTAACAAAGGTCTGCCTTGTTACAAAAAAATTTTCATTTGTGCTGGATAATTTATTTCTACGTTGTTATCGTTTTTTAAATCTTTTGGTTTCATATATTGGTACCAATGGAAGTTGATTATATATAAATCTCTTTTGTCTTGCTATTACATATTTCTTCCTCATTATCCTTCTACAAAATCAAATACCTTATCTCAGCATGCACTTCTTCAGGAATCAAAATCCATGGATCATTTATGTGATCATACCAATGAACAATCGAATAATGAACACAGTGAGGTAAGATTCTTAAAACTAAAGTGTGATACTTTTTCTCTATGAACATCTGTAATGGAAATTTTTGCACCTCAAAGTGTCAGCACTTTTTTCAGTTTCTTGGTAATTTTTACACATTTTTTTTAGTTTTTTTCTGCTTGAATGATCCCATTACGTCGTTCTAGTTTTGTTTCCTTTTCATCAACAAGTTAACTTTGAAATTTGTTTGTAGAAGAGAGCCAAAGTAATTAAAAATTTATATTTTTAACAACAAATTTCAATTTTTTTTGTTTACATCCAAACATTTTACTGTACACAGTGTGTGCGTTTCTTTCTTTTTTATGCCACACCCTTATGTATATCCATTGACGCATTGAAGAACTTGGATGAGCAGGGTGATCATCTATTTCTTGGGTGCACACACATTTTTTTAGGTTTTTTTTTGTTTTCGCTACTCTAGGCATATTTTCAGTTTTCGTTCTTTTTTGTTGTATCTGCTTATTTAGAAAATTAGCTCACTTTGGCCATGGGCCAACTTCGGAAAATACATGTTGGCTAAATATCATTTCTCAGAATAAAGTAGAAGAACAGCAAAAACAACAACAATTTTAAATATCACATCAAAGGATGGCAACATAGCAACGCCACGCCACACGCCCCATTGCTTATTTTGGGTTGATAATAAGATATCGAAAGATTCTACAGATGCCAGAATGTATGTCTTTGTTGCTTGTACATATGTGCATATTTATTTTATGGATTTTTAAATATATTTGGAATCAAAATGAGAGGTAATAATTTGGAAAACATTGGGAAACATTTGAGAAATTGGGAACAAAGCAGGAGATCTATTTCATAACTGAATGATTTAAAGGTGTAAAGTTCAAACTATTATCGAAAAACCGTGGGTCAAGATCTCTATGTGTATGAAATTCAGTATATTCCTTGAATCCCAGGAATGCACAGTTTTTTGCAAATACTATACGGTATTGTGTTGATCGAAATTAATCGACCTGATTTTTCATAAATTTTCTTATGCTTTAAGCAATTATGGCTATTTTTGAAAGTTTATCGATTTTCCTAGAAAGAATTAATAATAATAACCAAATTTATGGAAATGCAAATTTGCCTTTAAGGTTGCATTTAGGAATAGGTGAGAGGTTTGCCCATGTGTAACAAAATGTATTGATTATCGAAAGTTTACCGAAAAACTAAAATTTTAAAAATCGAAAATTTTTCGAGACCCAAAAATTTATCGATAACCGAAAATTTTTTGATATCCAAAAAATTGACGAACATATTTCTATAGTCCACAGTTTTTTGATAGTTGAAAATTTATCGAAAATCGAACATTTATAGATAATTTACAATTTTCGGACAATTTAAAATTAATTAAAACTTATCGATAGTCAAAAAAGTTATCGATAGTAAAGAATTTATCTATAGTCGAAAATTTATCTATAGTTGCCAATTTTTCGAAATTAGGCCATACCATAATTGTCACGGGATAGTTATGTGCACCACACAAGCTGGAACTTTGAGGTCCGATCTGTGTGGTGTTCTTTGCTGTCACGAAAAGCTTAGCTGCGAGGTACCGAGCGCGTCCACAGGCTGCGGATAGCGGAATGCTTCATACGGAGTAGCTGCAACGGCAGTCGCGGACAGTTCGCGGTATCGAGCGGAGAATCTCAGTTAGAGGTCGGTTGGCATCGGCTCTTGCACAAATACCGAGTGCCTATGATGCGTGATATGACAAGGCGAATTATTGACATTAAATAACCAATAACCACTCTGTTCCCGCGGCGATCGGTCCTTTGGAAAGGAACGAGCTTTCTCACCTACAGGAGCTTGACGAGGATCGCCAACTCCACATGAAAATGTGGTTACAACAATAACAACAACAATCGTAATTATTAGACTTTGTAAAACGATAACAAAATTTATCGGTAATATATATATATATATATATATTGTGTTGACAGAAGTTAATCGATTTGATTTTTCATAATTTTTCTTATCCCAAAAGCAATTATGACAATTTTTTAAAAGTTTATCGATTGTCTTATTGAAAGAATTATTAACAATAACAAAATTTATGCAAATGTAATTTGTCCTATGAACATTCCATTTAAAAACAGGAAAGATTATAAAAAATTATCAAAAATCGAAAATTTATCGAAAATTTTTGAAAACCGAAAATTTATCGATTCGCAGAAAATTATCGAAAATTTTATGATACTCAACAGTTTTTAATTGTTGAAAATTTAACGATAATCGAACATTTATCGATAATTGACAATTTTATCGAAGAGTATTCGATAGTCAAAAGTTTTTTTTGGTAGTGGAAAATTTATCGAAAGTCGAACATTTATCGATAATTGACAATTTTCCGGTTATCCAAAATTTATTAACATTTATCGATAATTGAAAATTTTTCGGAATTTGGCCATACCGTAATTGTTAGACCTTTTAAACCGATAACAACATTTATCGGTAAAGTATATCACGCTATTTGAGTCCATACCATACGGTATTGTGTTGACAGAAATTAATAGATCTAATTTTTCATAATATTTTTATGCCAAATGCAACAATAGCAGTTTTCTGAAAGTTTATAGATTTTTTTAGTGAAAGAATTAATAACAATAACAAAATTGGTTCAAATGCAAATTTAACCATGACCGTCCCATTAAGAAACAGGTGATTAGTTTGCCCCTTTTTAACAAAATGTGTAAATTATCGAAAGTTTACCGAAAATCAAAAGTTTTAAAAATCAAAAATTTATCGAAATTTTCGAAACCCGACAATTTATCGATTCGCCAAAAATGATCGAAAATTGTATGATCCTCAACAGTTTTTAATTGTTGAAAATTTAACGATAATCGAACATTTATCGATAATTGACAATTTTACGGTATTCGAAAATATATCAAAATTTATCGATGATTGTAAATTTTTCGAAATTTGGCCCTACCGTAATTGTTAGACTTTTTAAAGCGATAACAACATTTATCGGTAATGTATACCACGCTAAACGACGTCCATATCATACGGTATTGTGTTGACAGAAATTAATCGATCTAATTTTTCATAGTTTTTATGCCAATTTTTGAAAGTTTATCGATTTTCTTGCCCCTGAATAATAAAATTTGTAGATTATCGAAAATCAAAAATTTTAAAAATCGAAAATTTATCAAAAATTTTCGAAACCCCAAATATTATAGATAACAAAAAATTTATCGATTCTCAAAAAATTATCGAAAATTCTTCGATAGTCAAAAATTTAGTGATATTTGTAAATTTGTCGATAATCGAACGATAATTTAAAAAATTATCGATAATCAAAAATGTATCGATAAGCAAAAATGTATCGATAATAAAAAATTTATCGATAATCAAAAATTTATCGATAATTGAAAATTTTGAGAAATTTGGCCATGCCATAACTGTTATACTTTTTAAAACAATCTTATGTTAAAAACTTATACCTGTCGTATTAGAGCTGGCAAACTATCGATAAAAGCAACATTCGTTATTTCTAATAATAAATATTGATAGTATTGATACTATCGTTAATTACCCATCACCTATATTTCAAACGAAAAAGAGAAGTAAAAATCACGGGATCGATTATTATAATCAGTTTTACGGCACATCATGATCGTACTCATCGTGTGTACGTGTTGATTACAGCTTTTTCCAGTACCGGAAAATATTTCCTTTGAATTTTTAATTTCGAAACTTTTCGTCTCTTTTTATAACTTTAGACGGAATGACGTGTAATGCTTACACATTTCTGTGTATACGGTAATCGATAAACACCAATCATCAAAAAAAATTAAATGATTTTGCTAATTCAGCCATGATCGATGGTTGTGTGTACATGTGACCCATACACCCTTATTTTCACCAATACTGTTACAATGTCCACTGATCATGAAGTGCCATGTAATGTTCCAATTAAACACCTTAAGCAATGATATAATTATCGATAACAATTATTTGTTGTCCATTAACATTTTTTGAATTTTTCTTTTAATGCTTAAAAGAATAATCCTAGGATTTTATTTTCGAAAAAAACTTATCGTTTTTTCAATTATTGATATTTCCCATCATTAATTTATCGATTTTGAAAGCTTTGGGACTACTTTAATCTTCGATATGATAAAACAAAAATTCTTTTTTCCCTTCTTCGATTTTTATACTTTTCTCTCTCTCCGACGTTTCTTGCTACCAATAGCATACCAACTATCGTTTGACTAATTTATCGTATCTTTCTATCTATCACTCTTCTATCACATCATAATCACAAAAACCTAAAACAAATTTATGTTGATCATGAAAGAGGTATTACTGTCCTACTATAATGCCATGGAAAAGTAACTATGACTATATTAGAATGCAACAACAACAAGAGCTTGAACAAAAACATAGTGAATATCATCACAATGATAATCATAACGATAATGATAACAACAACAGCAACTATAATCAACATAAAGAATATGTTGATGAGTTTTATGAAAATCAAGAAATAAAATTTCATGATCCTTGGGAAGATTACTATAGAAAATTGGAAGAGGAAGCCGAAATGCAACGTATCAAAGCCGAAGAGGAGGCACGAAGACATTTTGAGTGGCAACAGCAACAAGAACAACAACAACAACACCAACAACATCATATGGGAGAGTACAATCAAAATTATGAAGAAACGCCGAGAGAAGAACAGTGGCAAGGTCATCAACAACAACAGGCAGAGGATTATGGCAATAGCGAAAGTCATTATCAGCAGCCAGAAGATCAAAACATCCATACTTTTACACAAGAACATGAACACATTTCAGATCACAGCCATCATTGGAGAGAAGATTATCACAGTGAAGAAGTAGAACATCAACATCAATCATACGATCATCATGATCCACCCGAACACTATGCACATGAAACATATCAGGAATCCCATATTCCTAGTCCAACCTACAATGAAGATTGTAAGTGTAGCTCTAACATAGAGGCTGAACAATTGACACATGTTTTAAGTAACTATGACAGTTCAGAGTTAAATCTCAGAGACCAAGATATCGAGAGGGCAACAGACATTAGCCAAGAGCCAGCCATGACATCTCGATTAACGGCTGATCAGGTGACAATTTCAGATGATGAAGAGACAGAGGAGGGTGAAGAGGTAACATGAAAACCCTAAGTCAAAGTATACAAACTAGCTCCCCATAAATACGTAATGTAGTGTCATCGTGTTGTCATCATATGGCGTCAGATAAACGATAACTCTTAGTGATGGACCTGTCCAATGTATCGATTGCTCTCCAAAATCATTTACTTGTCACATTCATCGTTTCTTTGGGGTTGTGGCGAATAAAATGTGCTCATGTTTCGCTCTCATTCTCCATTAGATTATGTATGGGCCATATAGTGATGGCACTCACTCACTTACTCACTCTCATAGTCATCGATTGTTAGTTATCGTTCAACGGTATCATAACATATTGCATTGTATGGCATGTCTTGTGTCCCGTCTCACTCATCTTGTAACTCATTGATATTATGTTTTGTTTTTCTATCCATTTGGCATACATAATACCATAGTTGTTAGATTCTGTCATCTGTTTTAGATCTAGAATTGTATTCACACCTAGCCACATACATACATATATACCTATACAATATACGCTAATCTATAGTAATCTTCCTTAAGGTAACATGAAATATTTATTATCTTTGGTTTTGACAACAACAAGAAAACTAGAATTTAATGAATCAAAAACAGAATTGGTTTTAACTTTTCCACTCTGTGAAAAATTTTAATTTTTTTATACCCTCCACCATAGAATGGGGGTATACTAATTTCGTCCTTTGGTTTGTAATACCTCGAAATATGCGTCTGAGACCTCATAAAGTATATCTTGATCGTCATTTGAAGTCGATCTAGCCATGTCCGTCTGTCTGTCTGTCGAAAGCACGTTAACTTTCGAAGGAGTAAAGCTAGCCGCCTGAAATTTTGCACACATACTTTTTATTAGTGTAGGTCAGTTGGGATTGTAAATGGGTCAAATCGGTCCATGTTTGATATAGCTGCCATATAAACCGATCTTGCGTCTTGACTTCTTGAGCCCCTAGAGGGCGCAATTCTCCTCCGATTTGACTGAAATTTTGCACGTGGTGTTTTGGTATCACTTCCAACATTTGTGCAAGGTATGGTTCAAATCGGTCCATGTTTTGATATAGCTGCCATATAAACCGATCTTGAGCCTTGACTTCTTAAGTCCCTGGAGGGCGTAATTATCGTTCGATTTGACTGAAATTTTGCATGTGGTGTTTTGAGATAACTTCTAACAACTGTGCTAAGTATAGTTAAAATCGGTTAATAACCTGATATAGCTGCCATATAAACCGATCTGGGATCTTGACTTCTTGAGCAGCTGGAGGGTGCAATTCTCACCCGATTTATCTGAAATTGCATGCATGCATGAGGTGTTTTCTTTTGACTTCCAATAACCGCGTTAAGTATGGCGCAAATCGGTACATAACCTGATATAGCTGCCATATAAACCGATCTGTGATCTTGACTTCTTGAGCCCCTAGAGGCCGCAATTCTCATCCGATTTGGCAGACATTTTGTAAAACGGCTTCTCTCATGACCTTCAACATACGTGTCTTATATGGTCTGAATCGATCAATAGCTTGATACAGCTCCCATATAAACCGATCTCTTGATTTTGCTTATTGAGCCCCTACGCACCTCTTATCCGAATGAATTGAAATATTACACAATGTTCAGCATTCATTTATGGTCTGGTCAGTTCTTATTCAATATTCCTTGTTTGCCTAAAAAGAGATACTGCGCATAGAACTCGACAAATGCGATCCATGGTGGAGGGTATATAAGATTCGGCCCGGCCGAACTTAGCACGCTCTTACATGTTTTTAAATTTAGTAGTTTAATGGGTAAGGGGAAGTTTTTTATGTTAAATGTTTTTTAAAAAGAGTATTTTTAGAAAACTTAATAATTTTTTTAAATTTTATTTTACAGGTTGGTTTGGCTGGTGCTTTGTCACAATTGCGTTTAGGTGAGCAACGTACTCCCGAGCAGGAAGCCTATGAGCATATGATGCGCCGTCAATGCTGGGAGTCGGGCCAAGTCGATTATATGGGCCGTGATTCATTTGAGAATATCTGGAAGAGAATTCAACAGACCATGGATTCCAAGCCACAAGCACCAGCAGCAGCAGCAGCGGAAGATGAAAAAAAGGGTAGCTCTTAAATGAAAGCACTCCACTGCACTCGCACTTTACCCACCTAGCCATTATACTCATATACACACACACACACACACTTGTTGTAGAAACACCATGCAAGAACTCAAGAAACTCGTTATACACAAAACACCAACTCAATAGCCATTCACTCACACACACACACACACACTCTATCTCTTTTTCTCTCACATGAAAGGCAATGCAGTAGATTTTTGTAAACAAAAATTTACTCATTTAAACTCTTAACAATTTATCGATAACATTCGATAATATTTACAAATAACAAAAAAAGAAAAAATATTTACCCACATTACTTTACCAATACAACAGGCATTTGTATGGAAAACTTAAACATCACAAAAAAACTGGAATTCATTTTTTATATAACAAAAAATTATTTAAGTCGTATTATTTTTTATACAATTTTTGATAAAAAATTATTATTTTTCTTAAATAAAAAAAAATTGGTTTTGAAAAATTATTTGTTTCAAAAACATAATCAATTCAAACAATAGGGTGATTTTATTTTTTTTTTAATTTTATTTTGAGGTTTTTGGTGTATTTGTGTGTGTGAGAGTGTATTTAAAGAGAATGTGTATGTTTTCTAATGACTTGTGTCCTATTTTTTGTCATTTAATTTCCTATTTTTTTTTTGTATTTATAAAGTGAATGTTTCTTTAACATACTTGTTTATACCATTTGTTTAAACTAAACAAAAAAAAAAGAAAACAAGAACTGGAATAAAATTTTTATTAACTATTTTTTCAATATATTTTGTTGTTTTTTTTTAATTTTACATATTTTTAAATTATTTTTATTAATGACAATTTTATTTTCAGTATTTGAAAATCTTTGTGTTCATCTATTTGTGTGTAAGTTTTGTTCGCGCGATTAGAGATTTATAAAAAAAAAACATTTCATATTTTGTTTAAGAAATTTAATTTCTATCTTTTTCCTATTCTCATTTTTAGTGTTACACCGGTATTGACAAAACTTGAAGTAGCTTGGGTTTATGTGACAAATTTCCTTTATAGAACTGTAAACGAAATCTATTTTAAGGCTTCATTAAGTTTTGTGAATATGGCTGTCATTATTCATCCCTCATAGGTTAGGTTAGGTTTAAGTGGCAGTCTGCCATCAGACTCCCTTAAACGTTTTCGTCCATTGTGATACCACAGGAACAGAGGAAGGACGATGCCTTCTAGTTCCTACCGTTGGACCATCCAAATCACTTTAAAATGCCCAATAACTTAAAAAGCCCCATACCACAGGAACAGAAGAAGGAATACGTCTTCTAGTTCCTACCGTTCAACCACCCAAATCACTTTAAAAAGCCCAATAACTTGCGAATCTTCACATCCGCTAAATCAGACAGAGGTTCTCAAAGAAATGAGAACCTAAAGTTGAATTCCTTCTAACTGCTAGTGCGGGACACACACACAGAAGGGGTTCTATAGTCTCTTCTTCCTCGATGTCTCCGCAGCTTCTGCAAAAGTCCTTGCTGGCAACCTTCAGTCTGTCAGCATGTTTTCCGATTAGACAGTGACCTGTCATGACGGACACAATGATTGCGACGTCTGTTCTGGCCAATGACAGCAAAGCAGTAGACCTCTTCAAGTCTAGATGAGGCCACATAGTTTTGGAATGCTCACAGCCCCCTCTTTGTGACCATCTATCATTCGTTGCCCTTCGGGCCTGGTGCTGAAAACTCAACTCTGGAGTGTTTAAGGTAGTTCCTAGTCTCGCAAGCTCGTCTGCTTTAGAATTCCCTAGGACATCTCTGTGGCCCGGCACCCAGAACAGGTAAATTTTGAACTGTTCAGCCATCTCGTTGAGAGATCTGCGACAGTCGAGGACGGTTTTTGTGTTCAGAAATACGTTCTCCAGGAATTTAATGGCTGTCTGAGAAGATATTTATGCCAATCTTCGTTATGACATTACATCTTAGCCTCTCTGCTTGATACGCACTACAGTGGTCGGGTAACCTCTTCGATATGACAAGATCTTTAGAGTACACGACTTATGGTTTGAAGTTGTCATTGCTGAATTGTGTGTTATATACACATGGAGAAACCAGCTAGTAAACATTAGCAACAGCTGCTGAGACCCTTCCGAGTACTCACCCCCACTGTTAGTCCTCCCCTGAGTCCTCACCCGTTATGTTATAATGATTTTTCTTAATCCAGGCAGAGTAGTGATTGAAGAGGCATTATCTTCTTTATAGTCAGGGTACATCTTAACCTTCATTCTGTCGTTTAATTCATTTACCCAAGATTTGGGGGTTCTAACGGTCCATTGGAGTATAGCGATGTGGATGATTTTGACAAAACCTGGGCAAGAGTAGTTGAGACGTTTCCTGGGTCCTCACCTCCGTTGCTTCTATACACCTGCAGCCTCCCATGTTCGATTCATAGGATACAGAATCCTTTGACTTCTTAAGCTACTCGAGGTAGAATGTTGTTTTTTGGTCATTTTTGAAGTTTCGTGGAAATTTGTTTTAAAAAGCCAAGAAAGAGTTAGAAAAATTTGTATTAGAAAGTGATTCAGAGTCGATGCGTATGCTTATCAATGGGTCTATCTCTCTTCAGCCTGGGTTCGAATCCTGGTAGGAACATCAGAAAAATTTTCAGAGGTGGTTATCCCCTCCTAATGTTGGAGACATTTGTGCGGAACTTTGCCATGTAAAAACTTCTCCCCCAAGAGGTGTCGCTATGCGGCACGCCGTTCGGTCTCGGCTATAAGAGGGAGGTCCCTTATCATTGAGCTTGAAATTGAATCGGACAGCACTCATTGATTTGTGAGTTTGTCCCAGCCCCTTAATGGAATGTGTATGGGCAAATTTGCATTTACAAATGTATTTGTCAGTTTTTTTTTAAGAATAAGGTTAATATTTTGAAAACTTGCCTCTTTTTGGTGTTATTTTTTTTTTGGAGTTGTGTAATAGCCTGCTCAGAAATCAGCTGATTTGGTAAGAAAACAGCTGATTTTTATTCATCAAATAGAAGCATCATGCCATCGTTTCAGGGTTATCGATAAATCAGTACATTTATCAACACAGAGTTGCACCTTTTTAAATTTTTTTTTTTTAAGTTTTTAAGTGTTTTTTTTTTTTGAAAATTTTGTAAATATTACTATTTTTATTTCATAATAAAAAATTCATCTATTGCAGCATTCACCCCCAAAAGCACACTAAACACCAACTATATAACTGCTATTTCAATATCAAACCGAAAACTAAAACTAAAACAAATTTCTTTCTTTATGATTTCCCCCTATTCCCTTTGGAATGCTAACCAACTGCAACAAAAACTTACTACACCAAAATTTTCTCTAACCGCTATGCCAAACGTGCAGCCTCTACTAATTTAATAATTCTTAAAAATGGAGATCTTGTATGGCAACCCCATCAAACGCAAGCGCCATCTAACGCACCCCGCCAAAGAAAAACAACTAAGCAAAGAATTTCCCATAGATTCAAATAGCAGCTAATGAAAGTGCTGAAGCACTATATGTGTTGGATGCCCATGGTTTATATAAAATATGGACATTTAGAACTTGAACTTCCCCAGGGCGCCGAAGTCTAAGATGGAGAGTACAAAGCAAAAGAATAGACAATTTTGTTATAACATGTTGTGTTTTTATATATATGTAAATAATTTAGATTTTAATGAAGCAACTTAATTATAATGCAAACTAACATAAAATGGCTTTAAATCGCCCTGGTTGAACAGTTGACTTGATGAAGCAAAAATGTGGTGAATATATTTGGAAGGCAAAAGTTGAATAGATTTCACCACTGGAAGAGAGGGTATCTATGAAAAGTAACACAAAACAAATGTTAGAGCTTTCAAACGAATGATCGTGGTGACTATATATATAAAAGGAAACACACTTGCTTTTTTTCACCACTCCAAGAGGTTTAAAGCTTTTTGAATAAATGTCGTAATGGGTTTAACAGGCTATGAAGTGGAGAGATCCTGATCAGATCTTAATGTCATTAAAGCAAAATATTTGAAATACATTTCAAAGGAAAAAGCTGAGTTTAACTGAAAAGCTTTCAAATCTCATTTTTGAAGAAAATTAAATAAGGAATTATTTAATGGAAACAGCGAAGTTTACCTAACCCCTCAACCACAACAATGGCAAAAAATAATCCAAACGAAACAAAAAAATGGTCAATATATGGAATGAATTTCAAAGGAACCCTCTACGCTTCTTTTACCGTTCTTAAAGGTGAAAAACTTGGAAATATGGGGCAAAGGGTTTAAAAAGCTCTTAAGTTCCATTTTTGAGATTTATCCAACCACTTCAACATACAACGGCAAATCATAAGTCTTTCGAAAGGACAAGATGCTAAATATACTGTGAAGGAAAAAAACTGCTACCTAATCACCACCATACTTTTATGGAAATTTGCAATTTTACTAATTCACCTTACTTAAAAGCTTTAAGAACTAACTTCAATCGGCTTTGAAACGCAAGCTTTATTGCAAACTCACCTTGAACTTCTGCGGAAACTTGACACATTTTTTACATAAAACAAAGATACTCACCACAAAACAATTTCTTTATTTTCCCCACAAACCATACTATGGTGTTTAAATGAAATTCACCACCAAACCCAACAACACTCTCTTTACACAACATTACCACATAACTTCTCCGCACAAACACATACCCACACACACACTATACTTAAACCCAAACGTTGTCTCCGGGAATCGTAAAATCGTCTGCAGAAATGTTGACCTCCGCTGATATTGAAGATGGCAAAGTTGAAGTCGATCCTAAGACTGGCGTCAAGACTGAATACTTCAAGGTAGAAGGTGGCTATTCGGTTAAGACCACCACTCCCCAACCCAATGGTGGCTGGAAGTCTTCCACCCAAACCTACTATGATCCCAAGCCCATGAGTGAGGAGGATATGAAAAAGCAAATGGAGGCCAAGAAGACCATCAAGACCCGCATGAACAAGGAAATTCGCATTGATGAGAGAACCACCATGTTGACCCGCGAAATCGAGGGTGGCTACGAAGAGGTCTACACCACCATCAATGAGGATGGCAGCAAGAGTGTCAAGACCAAGACCTTCTTCGATGCCGTACCCGAGGGTACTCCCTTCCCCGATGGTGCCCACCCCAAGCCAGCTGGCAAACAAGTTGCCACCAAGAAGACTACTTCTACACGCAAGGCATCCATTGAGTCGACCGATTCCACCGACAGCCGTAAAATGGTGCAGAAGTTCAACAAGAACACCACCGTCGAGGAGTCACGCAGTATTACCCAAAACTTTGAAATCACCGAGGAACACAATCGCACTGTGCGCAAAAACTCTTTGCAAACCGAACAGACCATCAAGTCCATTACCAATGTAACCGATGGCAGCTCGGCCCCCGAAAAGAAGAAGAAGGTCAAGAAGACCAAGACCCAAGCTCCCCCACCACCAGCGGACTTTGTGCAAAATGATACCACCTCGGTGTCCACCAAGACTGTGCCCGGTGGCATTGAATACATCTACACCACCACCTTGGAATCGGGCAAGACCATCACCACCTCCAAGACCGTCTATGAGGAGGAGGAAAGCGAATTGACCGAAGAGGAAATCAAGGCCTACAAGAAGGCCTTGAAGGATGCTGAGAAACACAAGAACATCACCACCACCAAGAAATTGAAATCTGAATCTGGTACCAAGAAGGTGGTGCCCTCGGAAAATCCTGGTGACGTGACCACCGTTGAGACCATCAAAATCCAAGGTGGTACCGAATACCATTATACCACCGTCACCTCGGAGGGTATTGTCAAGAAGGCTGTGAAGACTGTTTACGATCCCGTGCCCTGCTCCAATCCCGATGATACCGAAGAGGAGGAAATCATTGAGGAATATGAAGAGGAAATCATTGAGCCCGGAGAGAAGAACATCAGGACCATTGAGACCATTAAGACTTTGCCACAAACATTTGAGGGTAGGTAAAAATGAGATATATATTAAAAAATTGTTTTTTTTTTTTAAATTGCATTATTATAAAAAAATTTGTGCACTATTTAATTTTGATGGAAAATTTTCAAAAAAAAAAAATTATAAAAGTTTTTGATACAAAATTTAATGTAGATTTTTTTTGTATTTTTTTTTAATTATTTTACAAAAATTTTCTTATTTTTTCGAAATTTTTTTTTTGAAATATTTCCATTCAATATTTATTTTACTTTACAAAATTTAGTCAAAAATGTCTTTAGGAATATTTTGTCCAAATTCCGTTTTCGTGGACTGTCATCGAAATGCTTCCAAAAGAGTTTCGCCAAAGCTTCAAGTTCAAAAACCAAATTTGGGTTGTGCTGAAATGTTATTTCATAATTCGAATTTCTGAGATAATTTCCTTTTGTTTTCAACGTCAACTTCGTTTCTTTTTTATTTTACAGAGGAAGTTACCTTCACCCATGAAAAAAAGGAAAAAAAGACCAAGAAGTCCATGACAGTGGTCAGACAATAAGTCGTAAAAAATAGAAAAAAAGAAAGAAAGCAAGAAATAATTTTTTGTCAAAATATGATTTTCAAAAGAAAACTTTGTCAAAATTTTAAAAACAAAAAAAAAAATCATTATTAAGATTTAAAAAAAAAAAATTCTCAAAAATTATTTTGATAACAAATTTTCAAAATGTGATTTTCAAGAAAATTTCAAAATTTCACAGTGAATTTTGTTCAAATTTGATTTAGAAAAAAATATTTTGTAATTTTTTTACAAAACCCCCAACAATGTTTGATTTTTAAAGCAAATTTTTTCAAAGAAAATTTTTTTTCATTTTTTAAATATTTTAAAAAAATTTCTTAAAAATTTGCTGTTTGTAAAAAATTTTTCAAAAATTGATTTTCTAGAAAATTTAAGTTTGAAATTCCATTGTAGTATATTATCCGGCTTTAGACCATTGTCTAATGCTTTCTATTCAAAGATGAGTATAGCAAAAAACATTTAAAAGTCAGCAAAAGTGTGTTGTTGCTAGAAGCATTTGTCTGGCTATCCGTATCGCGATTTCAATTTCGACCAAGAAATACCATCAGCGGACGATGGCAAATGGATCATGGTGCTTTACAACCATTCCAACTAGAGTAGATTGTAAAGCTCTAGAGGGCGCAATTCTTATCCGATTGGAATGAAATTTTCACGACGAGTTTTGTTATGATATCCAACAACTGTGCTACATTAGGTTCAAATCGGTCAATAACCTGATATAGCTGCCATATAAACCGATATTGGGTCTTGACTTCTTGAGCTTCTAGAGGGCGCAATTCTTATCCGATTGGAATGAAATTTTTCACGAAGTATTTTGTTATGATATTCAACAACTGTGCTAAATTAGGTTCAAATCGGATGATAACCTGCTATAGCTGCCATATAAACAGATCTTGGGTCTTGACTTCTTGAGCTTCTAGAGGGCGCAATTCTTATCCGATTGAAATGAAAGTTTGCACGACGTGTTTCGCTATGACTTTCAACAACTGTGCTAAATTAGGCTCAAATCGGTGAATAACCTGATATAGCTACCATATAAACCGATCTTGAATCTTGACTTCTTGAGTCACTAGAAGGCGCATTTCTTATCCGATGTGAATGAAATTTTTCACGAAGTATTTTAGTATGATATCCAACAACTGTGCCAAGTAGGATTCAAAACGGTTAATAACCTGATATAGCTGCCATATTAACCGATCTTGGATCATAACTTCTTGAGCCTTTAGAGGTCGCAATTATTATCCGATTTGAATGAAATTTTTCACGAAGTATTTTAGTATGATATCCAACAACTGTGCCAAGTATGATTCAAAACGGATAATAACCTGATATAGCTGCCATATAAACCGATCTTGGATCATAACTTCTTGAGCCTTTAGAGGTCGCGATTTGGCTGAAATTTTGTACGACGGATCCTCTCATAACCATCAACATACGTGTTTATTATGGTCTGAATCGGTCTATAGTCTGATACAGCTCTCATATAAATCGATCTCTCTATTTTACTTCTTGAGCCCCCAAATCCCGCAATTCTTATTCGAATTGGCTGAAATTTTACACAGGTCTCCAACACATTATTTAATTGTGGTCCGAACCGGACCCTTTCTTGATATCGCTCTAATAGCAGAGCAAATCTTTTCTTTTATCCTTTTTATGCCCACCACCGAAGGTTGGGGGTAAATTCATTTTGTCATTCCGTTTGCAACACACCGAAATATCCATTTTCGACCCTATAAAGTATATATATTCTGGATCAGCGTTAAAAATCTAAGACGATCTAGACATGTCCGTCCGTCTGTATGTTGAAATCACGTTACAGTCTTTAACAATAGAGATATTGAGCTGAAACTTTGCACAGAATCTTTTTTTTGTCGATAAGCAGGTTAAGTTCGAAGATGGGCTCTATCGGACTATATCTTGATATAGCCCCCATATAGACCGATCCGCTGTTTTAGGGTCTTAGGCCCATAAAAGCCACATTTATTATCCGATTTTGCTGAAATTTGGAGCAGTAAGTTGTCTTCGGCCCCTTGATATCTTTCTTCAATTTGGCCCTGATCAGTTCAGATTTGGATATAGCTGCCATATAGACCGATCCTCCGATTTAGGGTCTGAGGCCCATAAAAGCCACATTTACTATCCGATTTTGCTGAAATTTCTGACAGTGAGTTGTGTTGGACCCCTCGACATCCTTCGTTGGTATTGCCCAGATCGGTCCAGATTTGGATATAGCTGCCATATAGACCGATCCCCCGACTTAGGGTATTAGGCCCATAAAAGCCACATTTACTATCCGATTTTGCTGAAATTTGGGACAGTGAGTTGTGTTGGACCCCTCGAAATCCTCCGTCAATATTGCCCACATCGGTCCAGATTTGGATATAGCTGCCATATAGACCGATCCTCCGATTTAGGGTCTGAGGCCCATAAAAGCCACATTTATTATCCAAGTTTGGTGAAAATTTTCACAGTGAGTTGTGTTGGACCCCTCGACATCCTTCGTCAATATTGCCCAGATCGGTTCAGATTTGGATATAGCTGCCATATAGACCGATCCTCCGATTTAGGGTCTGAGGCCCATAAAAGCCACATTTATTATCCGATTTTGCTGAAATTTGGGGCAGTAAGTTGTCTTCGGCCCCTCGATATCTTTCTTCAATTTGGCCCTGATCAGTTCAGATTTGGATATAGCTGCCATATAGACCGATCCTCCGATTTGGGTTCTGAGGCCCATAAAAGCCACATTTATTATCCGATTTTGCTGAAATTTGGGACAGTGAGTTGTATTGGACCCCTCGACATCGTTCGTCAATTTTGCTCAGATCGGTCCAGATTTGGATATAGCTGCCATATAGACCGATCCCCCGACTTAGTGTCTGAGGCCCATAAAAGCCACATTTATTATCCGATTTTGCTGAAATTTGGGACAGTGAGTTGCGTTAGGCTTTTCGACATTTTTTCTGCAACTTGGCCCAAATCGGTCCAGATTTCGATATTGCTACCATATAGACCGATCCCCCTACTTAGGGTCTTAGGACCATAAAAGCCACATTTACTATACGATTTTGCTGAAATTTGGGATTGTGAGTTGCGCTAAACCCCTCGACATCCTTCGTCAATATTGCCCAGATCGGTCCAGATTTGGATATAGCTGCCATATAGACGGATCCTCCGATTTAGGGTTTGAGGCCCATAAAAGCCACATTTACTATCCGATTTTGCTGAAATTTGGGGCAGTAAGTTGTCTTAGGCCCCTCGATATCTTTCTTCAATTTGGCCCTGATCGGTTCAGATTTAGACCGATTTCTCGATTTAAGGTTTTGGACCCATAAAAAGCGCATTTATTGTCCGATATCGCCGACATTTTGGGACAGCGAGTTGTGTTAGGCTCTTCGACATTTTTTCTGCAACTTGGCCCAAATCGGTCCAGATTTGGATATAGCTGCCATGTTGACCGTTATCTCGATTTAAAGTCTTGGCCCCATAGTAGGCGCATTTATAATCCGACTGCACTGAAATTTGACACAGTGACTTATGTAAGGCCTCTCGACATCTGTGTTGTATATGGTTCAAATCGGTTTATTTTTAGACATAGCTACTAAAAAGACCAATATATTGTTATACACAATTGAACATTGACTTGTACTTATTAATGTTTGGTCCAAATCGGAACCTATTTCGATATAACTGCTAAGGGACATAAGGTTTGCAATTTTCAGCGGATTTTGATGAAAGGTGGTTTACATATATACCCGAGGTGGTGAGTATCCAAAGTTCGTCCCGGCCGAACTTAACGCCTTTTTACTTGTTTTTGCCTAAGAAGAGATGTCGGGAAAAGAACTCGACAAATGCGATCCATGGTGGAGGGTATATAAGATTCGGCCCGGCCGAACTTAGCACGCTTTTACTTGTTAGATATAACTATGGATATGGTAGTGGAGTTATAATAAAATAGGATGATTAATATATCCATGGTGGTGGGTATCCAATGTTCGGCACGGCCTACACACATTTTTTTTTTATTTTGTTTTATTTCCTTTAGAAAAACTAGTTTTGAAAAATTTTCCAGATAATTTTATCAAAATTGTTTTTCCATAGAAAAATTGGTCAAGGTTTGACCTTTAAAGAACATTTTTTTTTTTAAACTTTGGCTAATGGCAATAGTAGGTAACAGTTTACTTTCTTTCTTTTTTAATCCTTTATTTAATATAAGTTAATTATTAAATAAATAATTAGAAAAATATAATAAAAAAATTATGCCAAAATTTAATTTTTTTTTAAACAACGCAAAAATTTTGGTTTTTATAGAAAAATTCGTTAAAATTTCATAAATTTTTAACAAAGTTTGTCAACATGTAATTTTGATATATATATAAAGATTGGTTTGCCCAAAAAGTAATTGCGGATTTTTCATATAGTCGGCGTTGACAAATTTTTTCACAGCTTGTGACTCTGTAATTGCATTCTTTCTTCTGTCAGTTATCAGCTGTTACTTTTAGCTTGCTTTAGAAAAAAAGTGTAAAAAAAGTATATTTGATTAAAGTTCATTCTAAGTTTTATTAAAAATGCATTTACTTTCTTTCAAAAAATCCGCAATTACTTTTTGGGCAACCCAATATATATATCTTTTCAAATTCCATTTCTTTATAACATATACTCGAAATTTACCTCTCAGGATTTTTTTCAATTCAAAAAGACTCTTTGATTTCAAAAAATGTTTGAAATGAACTTTTAATAAGAATTTTCTTTACTTTTTAATTTTAAATTTCTTTATTTTCTTATTGCATTTTACAGAAGAAGTAACCATCACCCACGAGAAGAAGGAAAAAAAGACCAAGAAGACCATGACAATGGTCAGCCAATAAATTGTGATGAGGATGATGACGATGATGGCAACAACATCCAGCCAACACCAACTCCAACTCCACCACCAGCACCACAACAATCACAGGCCTTAAGACCACATCAACATTTTGTTATTTTACTTCTCAGTCATGTGCGAGAATCTTTACTGAATGTATTCAAATATTTATTTTCCAAATTTTAATACTAAATTAATTAATTTGAAAAATGTTGTTCAATATATACATAATTATTGAATTATGGCACATTCAATTTGTATTAATTAAAGATTTTTTTTCTTGTATTTAATTGAATAAATAACAGAAATTATAAATAAATTATGTATGGATTTCATGGAATGTATAATGGTGCGGTTTGTATGTTGAATCTCATCACCTATATTGAATGTGATGGCAATGAGTGAGGCAATGAGCAGTAAATGTGTTGTGATGAATTTCAATGGAATGATAACTCTCTGTGTTATGCAGCAATCTCTGAAGGCTATGCAATATTTAACAGAACTTTTCATAAGCTGCACTTCATACAATAAAAATCTTTTTCCCTAAATGGACTGCACCACTTTATTGAATTTATTTTATAATCTGGGTATTGATAGTTGATGATGTTATTGGAGTTCAGTTACATTTTTTTATAGGTTCTAGATTTAAAAGTGTTTTAAAGATATGGAGGAGGCTTAAAAGCTTGAAGGCTGAAAAATGTGATATTTTCAACAGTGATATGTTGAAAAGACGCTCCCATTTTCCACATTTGATCTTATTTTTATAGTGGAATCCGAAGGGGGTGGTAGGCGACACATCACACAGTCAATATGGCTAAACTCAATTATCGTTGGCATTAGTGAGAAGGAAACCACCACAGTAGTGGTATAGTGTATAATTAAGAACGGTATTCGCACAATTGAATACCGTTCTTAATTATACACTACACCACTACTGTGGTAAAGGGTATTATAACTTTTTATACCCTCCACCATAGTATGGGGGTATACTAATTTCGTCATTCTGTTTGTAACACATCGAAATATGCGTCTGAGACCCCATAATATATTCTTGATCATCATGTCATTTTAAGTCGTTCTAGCCATGTCCGTCCGTCTGTCCGTCCGTCTGTCTGTCGAAAGCACGCTAACTTTCGAAGGAGTAAAGCTAACCGCTTGAAATTTTGCACAAATACTTTTTATAAGTGTAGGTCGGTTGGGATTGTAAGTGGGCCAAAACGGTCCATATCTTGGAATATCTGCCATATAAACCGATCTTGGGTCTTGACTTCTTGAGCCTATAGAGGGCGTAATTCTCATCCGATTTGACTGAAATTTTACACGTGGTGTTTTGGTATCACTTACAATATCTGCGCTAAGCATGGTTCAGATCGGTATATGTTTTGATATAGCCGCCATATAAACCGATCTTGGGTCTTGACTTATTGAGCCTATAGAGGGCGCAATTTTCATCCGATTTGACTGAAATTTTTCCCGTAGTGTTTTGGTATCACTTCCAACAACTGCATGATTCTAATCAGTTATGCATGATTCTAATCGGTTTGTAATCTGGTATAGCTGCCATATAAATCAATCTTGGGTCTTGACTTCTTGAGCCTCTAGAGGGCGCAATTCTCATCCGATTTGACTGAAATTTTGCGCGTGGTGTTTTGGTATCACTTCCAACATGTACGCTAAGTATGGTTCAAATCGGTCCATGTTTTGATATAGCCGCAATATAAACCGATCTTGGGTCTTGACTTCTTGAGCCTATAGAGGGAGCAATTCTCGTCCGATTTGACTGAAATTTTTTACGTAGTATTTTGCTATCACTTCCAACAACTTTGATAAGTACGAATTCAAATGGTTCATATTCTGGTATAGCTGTCATATAAACCGATCTTGGATCTTGACTTCTTGAGCCAATAGAGCGCGCAATTCTCATCCGATTTGGTTGAAATTTTGCATGAGGTATTTTGTCTTGACTTCCTATAACTGTGCTAAGTATTGCGCAAATCGGCATATAACCTGATATAGCTGCCATATAAACCGATATGGGATCTTGACTTTAGAAGCTGTAGAAGCCATAGTTTTGGTCTGATCTTAACAAAATTTTGAAACTCGGTCCAGACTTAGATATAGCTGTCATATATATCTTTCATCCGATATGGCCTTTTAAGGCTGTAGTTGTCACAATTTTGGTCCGATCATTACAAAATTTTATGGGAGATATTGTAGTTGTGTGCAAAGTTTCATTAAAATCGGTTCGGATTTAGATACAGCTCCCATATGTATATCTTTCAGTCGATATGGCCTCTAAAGCTGTACGAGGGTTGCTTTTTATATTTCGGGATTTGACAACACTTGTGTTGCAATCTGCCAACTGTCAGCTCTATAGCAAAGCTTCACATTTTTGAGGTTATACGTTCTCAGAACCTTTTGATAAACGAGCGCTATTTGTATTGTTTACAGTAAATTGAAAGATTCATCTCGCCCCAACAATGGAATTAAGTCGTAAACATTTTGGTGCGATTATTTTTTACAACTTTCGACGTGTATTAACTCAACATAGTACATCGATGAACTTAATTATTGCAATTAGAGTTGCAAAAGGGCTTCGAAAATTTGTTCAAACGCATGCTTAAGCGTATAATATTTTAAACAAGTAAAAAGGCATTAAGTTAGGCCGGGCCGAACTTTATATACCCATCACCTCGGGTATATATGAAAACCCTCTTTCGGCACAATCCGGTGAAAATTGGATAGTTTGTGCACCCGAATTCGCCGAGGATATTGAGTGGGCTAATAAATATAAATCACTGTTGAATTTTGTATTTCAAATTTAAACACAATCGGGTAATAAATAAAATTTTTACGAGCTTCAGACCCTTTATCAGCAAATCGGTCTATTTGACAGCTATATCTAAATACAGTCCGATCTTTACCATATTTGGGTCGGATAGCGGGTGGCCTTAAAATACTTACTGTTTCAAATTTCAGCGAGATGGGATAGAAAAAAAGCTATTATGGGCTTCAGACCCTTTGTCGGGAGATCGGTATATATGGTAGCTATATCTAAATATAGTCCGATCTTAATCATATTTGGGTCAGTTGTCTGAAAGCTTTAAACTACTCACTGTTCGAAATTTCAGCAAAATCGGGTAATAAATGAAGCTTTTATGGCCTTCAGACCCTTTATAGGGAGATCGGTCTATTCGGCAGCTATACCTAAATATGGACCGATATAATCCATATTTAGGTCAGATGTCGGTAGGCTTAAAATAACCCACTGTTTAAAATTTCTGCGAAATCGGGTTATAAATAAAGCTTTTATGGTCTTCAGACCCTTTATCGGGAGATTGGTCTATATGGTAGCTATTGGGTTGCCCAAAAAGTAATTGCGGATTTTTTAAAAGAAAGTAAATGCATTTTTAATAAAACTTAGAATGAACTTTAATCAAATATACTTTTTTACATTTTTTTTCTAAAGCAAGCTAAAAGTAACAGCTGATAACTGACAAAAGAAAGAATGCAATAACAGAGTCACAAGCTGTGAAAAAATTTGTCAACGTCGATTATATGAAAAATCCGCAATTACTTTTTGAGCAACCCAATATATCTAAATATAGTCCGATCTGAACCATATTTAGGTCAGTTGTGGGGAAGTCTTAAACTCCTCACTGTTTCAAATTTCAGCATAAGACCCTTTTTCGGAAAATCGGTCTATATAGCAGCTATATCCATATATGGTCCGATTTGGCGCATCAAAAAAAGTGTTTGTATGAGTGTAAGATTCGTCCCGGCCGAACTTAGCACGCTTTTACTTGTTTACTATTTTTTTTTTTGGTTTATATGGGGGCTATATCAGGTTATAAACCGATTTGGACCGTACTTAGCACAGTTGTTGGAAGTCATAACGGAACACTACATGCAAAATTTCAGCCAAATCGGACAAAAAATGCGGCTTGAAAGGGCTCACGAAGTCAAATTAGGAATATTGCGGCATGCAGGGACCGAAGAAGTCAAATCTGGCGATCGGTTAATATGGAAGCTATATCAGGTTTTAGACCGATTTGGACTGTACTTAGCACAGTTGTTGGAAGTAATAATAGAACACCACATGCAAAATTTTAGCCCAGTCGGATGAATATTGCGGCGTGCAGGGACCCAAGAAGTCAAATCTGGAGATCGGTTTATATGGGAGCTATATCAGGTTCTTGACCAATTTGGACTGTACTTAGCACAGTTGTTGGAAGTCATAACAGAACACCACATGCAAAATTTTAGCCCAATCGGACGAATATTGCGGCTTCCAGAGTCTCAAGAAGACAAATCGGGAGATCGGATTATATGGGAGCTATATCAATTTCTTATCCGATTTGCACCATACTTAACACATCTTGTTGGAAGTCATAACATAACAGTATATGCAAAATTTCAGCCAAATCGGATGAAAATTGAAGCTTCCAGAGGCTCAAGAAGTCAACTCGGGAGATCGATTTACATGGGAGCTATATCAGGTTCTTGGCCGACTTGAACTCTACTTGGCACAGTTGTTGAAACTCATAACAAAACACTATGTGCAAAATTTCAGCCAGATCTGGCAAAAATTGAGGCTTTCAAAGGCTCAAGAAGTCAAATCGGGAGATCGGTTTATATGGGAGCTATATCAGGTTATAGACGGATGTGGACCGTACTAACACTGTTCTTGGACACTATCTGCAAAATTTCATCTAAATTGGACAAAAGTTGCGGCTTCTAGGGGCTCAAGAAGTCAAATCGGTAGATCGGTTTATATGGGAGCTATATCTTGGCCGAATTGGACCGTAATTGGCACAGTTGTTGGAAATCAAAACAAAACAAATTTCAGCCAAATCGCATAAAAAATTTCAGCCAAATCGCATAAATATTGCAGCTTCCAGGGGCTCATGAAATGAAATCGGGAGATCGGTTTATATGGGGGCTATATCCAAATCTGAACCGATATGATCCAATTGCAATCCCCAATGACCTACATCAATATTAAGTATCTGTGTAAAATTTGAAGCGGCTAGCTTTACGCGTTCGACCGCTATCGTGATTTTGACGGACGGACAGCCATGGCTAGTTCGACGCAAAATGTCGAGACGATCAAGAATATATATACTTTATGGGGTCCTAGATCAATATTTCGAGGTGTTGCAAATGGAATGACTAGATTAGTATACCCACATCCTATGGTGGTGGGTATAAAAAACCAAATTACGTGTTATTTGAAAAATTCCATTGAGAATTTAAAAATTTCCTAGATTTCTCACAAGCATAGTTTAGCTCGAACAAAGTCCATTCGTGCAAACTTCAGACAGGTTTTGAAGATGTTTGTTAAACAAATTAGGCTGTTTTTGGATAAAAACTGTTATTGGCTATTTGTTGCTATGCCATAATGTTTGTATATATTAAATATCCACGTTTCCCAACAAACTAGACGATGGCACGTGTTTCAATATTTATACTCTACACTACCGCTATGGTATAGGGTATTATAACTTAGGGCATTTGTTTGTAACACCCAGAAGGAAGAGAGATAGATTCATTGATAAGTATATCGATCGACTCTGAATCACTTTCTGATTCGATTTAGACCGTATGTCTGTCTGTCTGTCCGTCTGTCCATGCTAATTTATGTACATACTACAGGTCGCAGTTTTTATCCGATCATCTTCAAATTTCGTACAGGCATTTTTTTCGGCCCAGAGGCAAAGCCTATGGATAATGGAAAAAATTGGTTCAGATTTAGATATAGCTCCCATATATGTGTTCGTCCAATTTGCAGTAATAATGCATTAAAATGGTCATTTGTTAATTGATTCTATCGAAATGTGTTTGAAACGATTTTCTTTAGACTTTCGATATAACTGGTGAATTTTATAGAAATCGGTTCAAATTTAGATATGGGTCTCATATATATATATCGCCCGATTTTCATTCCTAGAGCCACTGCAAGCGTATTTATTGACCAATCTTCCCAAAATTTTGTACACAGCTTTCCTCGACGACTTCTACAATATCTAAGAAATTTGCTCGAAATCGGTTCAGATTTAGATATAGCTCCCATATATATGTTCGTCCGATTTTAAGAAATATTGCAATAAAGTACCGTTTGTGAACCAATTCTATCGAAATTTGGCGGGAGAGATTTTTTATACCCACCTTAGGATGGGGGTATACTTATCTAGTCATTCCGTTTGTAACACCTCGAAATATTGATCTGGGACCTATAAAGCATATATTTTTAAAGAAAGTAAATGCATTTTTAATAAAACTTAGAATGAACTTTAATCAAATATACTTTTTTTTACACTTTTTTCTAAAGCAAGCTAAAAGTAAGAGCTGATAACTGACAGAAGAAAGAATGCAATTACAGAGTCACAAGCTGTGAAAAAATTTGTCAACGCCGACTATATGAAAAATCCGCAATTACTTTTTGGGCAACCCAATATATTCTTGACCGTCTCGAAATTCTGATTCGAACTAGCCATGTCCGTCCGTCCGTTCGTCTGTCGAAATTACGACAGCGGTCGAACACGCTGAGCTAGCCGCTTGAAATTTTGCACAGATACTTTATATTGATGTAGGTCGTTGGGGATTGCAATGGGCCATGACGGTTCAGATTTGGATATAGCTCCTATATAAACCGATCTCCTGATTTTATTTCTTAAGCCAATGGAAGCGACAACTTTTGTCCGTTTTGGCTGAAATTTGGCACATAGTGTTCTGTTTTGACTTTTAAAAACTGTGTTAAGTACTGTCCAAATCGGTCAAGAACCTGATATATCTCCCATATAAACCGATCCCCCGATTTGATTTCGTGATCCCATGGAAGCCACAATTTTTGTCTGATTTGGATGAAATTTAGCATGAAGTGTTCTGTTATGACTCCCAACAATGGACCTAAGTACGGTACAAATCGGTCAAGAACCTGATATATCTCCCATATAAGCCGATCTCTCAAATTGACTTCTTGATCCAATGGAAGCCACAGTTTTTGTCCGATTTGGCTGAAATTTTGCTCATAGTATTCTATTTGGACTTCACACAACTGCACCAAGTACGGTTTAAATTTGCGTATTACCTGATATAGATCCCATATAAATCCGATTCTTCCCATATAATCCCATATAAATCCGATTCTATCCGATTTGGCTGACATTTTGAATCTAGTGTTCGGTTATGACTCTCAACAACTGCCCCAAGTACAGTCCAAATCGGTGCTAAACCCGATATATTGGGTTGCCCAAAAAGTAATTGCGGATTTTTTAAAAGAAAGTAAATGGATTTTTAATAAAGCTTAGAATGAACTTTAACCAAATATACTTTTTTTTAAACTTTTTTTCTAAAGCAAGCTAAAAGTAACAGCTGATAACTGACAGAAGAAAGAATGCAATTACAGAGTCACAAGCTGTGAAAAAATTTGTCAACGCCGATTATATGAAAAATCCGCAATTACTTTTTGGGCAACCCAATAGCTCCCATATTTTAGCAGAATACACTATGTGCCAAATGTCAGCCAAATCGGACAAAAGTTGTCGCTTTCATGGGCTCAAGAAGTCAAATCTGGAGATCGGTTTATATAGGAGCTATATCCAAATCTGAACCGATATAGCCCATTTGCAATCCCCAATGACCTACATCAATGGGTTTCCAAGATTCGGCCCGGTTTTACTTGTTTATTACGCTTACTGGTGAATTACGTAGAAATCGGTTCAGATTTAGATATAGCTGTCATATATGTATATCGCCCGATTTTCAGTCCTAGAGTCACTGCAAGCGTGTTTAATAACCAATCTTGCCAAAATTTTTGTACAACGCTTTCCTACCCTAAAAGCCTATGCATCATCTTTGTTAGGGTTGTGTTGCGACCTCGTATTTCTATTAAGGCCAATCATAACTCTCTGATAATTTATTTAAAGCTACTCAACATTTTTGTTGTAAAAATTAATTTAGCTTAATTTTATTACTACGCCATAAACTAAAGATCAGTCTTCGCACCACAAAAACCACAGCAGCGATTAACAAAATGGGTACTATGGTCACAAATACTATGACATCCAACAAATAGAACTGGAACCAATTCAAATCCAAACCGGCCGATCTGATATGTGGTGCACCTTGATGTCGAATGACATATTCAATCCAGTAGACAGCTGTCCCGCTAGCACTCATGGGACGATCGCGGAATATATTTGAGACCCTTTGCACATTTTCCCGATAATAGGGTGTATACAACAATTTGTCAAGAGCTTCTTTAAGAGTTTCTCGGGTAATTGAGGGAAAATGTAGCTTCACAGCATAACCACTCATTTCAGCTTTTCTCATATTCAAATGTTGATCACAATAGATGGGTATACCCAACATGGGTACACCGTAATGTACCCCCTCTTGGGTGCTAAAGAGACCACCATGAGTTATGAATACTTTGAGCCGTGGATGAGCTAAAATATCTGATTGTGGTAACCAATTACGTATGAGTATATTTTTGGGCAGGTCTGGAATGGTATCATTTTCGAATTTCCATATGACTCGCTGTTTCATGGCACCAAAGACATCAAGAAATATGCGCATTTTTTCATAGGGCATATCGGAGGACTTAATGTTGCTTCCTGGAGTTAAAAGATATATTAAATGGGGTTAACTGGAAATTATATTTCTTGTGCTTACCCAAACTAAAGAAAATGGCTCCTTCTTCAGCATTGTCCAAAAATTCCTGAATATCCGTGGGTAACTTCTTGGGCGGATGAATATGCAAACCACCTACTGCTACCATGCCGGGTAGCAAAGGTCGCGGTGAACTTAGAGGTGAATAGCTGTTAACCAAAGCCATGGAGATATTTCTCTCCAACAAGGAAGTTGATGGTATGGTAACTTGAAGGAAATATAAATAATAAAAAAATAAACAGCAAGGAAAGGCAAAAGTCGGGCGGTGCCGACTTTATAATACCCGACCCCTAACCTATAACTACAAAGTGGGAGCTTATATCTGGCGAATATATATATGGGAGCTTTATCTAAATCTGAACCGATTTCGACCAAACTTCTTAGATATTGTGGTAGTCGTCGAGAAAAGCGTCGCACAAAATTTTGGGAAGATTGGTCGATAAATGTTGTTGCAATGGCTCTAGAAGTGAAAATCGGTCCATATATAGGGTTGCCCAAAAAGTAATTGCGGATTTTTTAAAAGAAAGTAAATGCATTTTTAATAAAACTTAGAAATAACTTTAATCAAAAATACTTTTTTTTATACTTTTTTTCTAAAGCAATCTAAAAGTAACAGCTGAAACTGACAGAAGAAAGAATGCAATTACAGAGTCACAAGCTGTGAAAAAATTTGTCAACGCCGACTATATGAAAAATCCGCAATTACTTTTTGGGCAACCCATATATGTATGAGGGCTATATCTAAATTTAAATCGATTTCTATGAAATTCATCAGTAATGTCGAGAGTCATAAGAAAATCCTATCTGCCGAATTTCGAGACAATCGGTTGACAAATGACCATTTTAATGCATTTTTACTGCAAATCGGACGAACATATATGAGGGAGCTATATCTAAATCTGAACCGATTTTGAGCAAACTTCTTAAGTATTGTTGCAGTCATTGAGGATAGATTTATACACAATTTTGACAAGTTTGGTCAATAAATGCGCTTGTAGTGACCATAGAAGTGAAAATCGGGCGATACATATATATGAGAGCTATATCTAAATCTAAACCGATTTCTATGAAATTCACCAGTAACGTCGAGAATTAAAAGAAAATCGTATATGCCAAATTTCGAGAGAATCGGTTAACAAATGACCATTTTATTGCATTATTACTGCAAATCGGACGAACATATATGAGGGAGCTATATCTAAATCCGAACCGATATCGAGCAAACTTTACATATATTGTGCAAATCGCCGAGGAAAGCTTTGCACAAAGTTTTGGCAAGATTGGTCAATAAATGAGCTTGCAGTGACTATAGAAGTGAAAATCGGGCGATACATATATATGAGAGCTATATCTAAATCTGAATCGATTTCTATGAAATACACCAGTAATGTCGAGAGTCCTAAGAGAATCCTTCCTGCTAAATTTCAAGAGAATCGGTTAACAAATGACCATTTTTTTGCATTATTACTGCAAATCGGACGAAAATATATGTGGGAGCTATATCTATATCTGAACCGATTTTTTCCAATTTTAATCGGCTTCGTCCCAAAGCCGAAAAACAAGTCTGTACCAAATTTGAAGATGATCGGGTTAAAACTGCGACCTGCAAGTTGTGCACAATTTAACATGGACAGGCGGACAGACAGACAGACAGACGGACAGACAGACAGACATGCAGGCGGACATAGCTTAATCGAATCAGAAAGTGATTCTGAGTCGATCAGTATACGTACCAATGGGTCTATCTCTCTTCCTTCTGGGTGTTACAAACAAATGCACTTAGTTATAATATCCTGTACCACAGTAGTGGTGTAGGGTATAACTATAGAGGTAACAGAAGGGAAATAAAGGCAGAAGTGTAGTGAGAGCTTGTGCCCTTACGAAAAATTATTTTGTCTTTTATACTTCTAGTTCTATTTAAGCCGCCACAGGTTTAAGCTTGCAAATGCAAATTTTCCCCATGAACATTCCACTAAGGAACAGAGGCAAACTTCTCACATATCAATGAGTGCAGTCCGATTCAAGTTTAAGCTCAATGATAAGGGGCCTCCTTTTTATAGCCGAGTCCGAACGGCGTGTCGCAGTGCTACACCTCTTTGGAGAGAAGTTTTACATGGCATAGTGTCTCACAAATGTTGCCAGCATTAGGAGGGGGAAACCACCGCTGAAAAAAATTTTTTTTTGATGGCCTCGCCAGGATTCGAACCCAGGATTCGAACTCGCCAGGATTCGAACCCAGGCCTCTAAGCTACGGTGGCCAGATTTTAGCTTACCTTTGGATTTACCTGTAGACTATATCAGCCTTTCGGACCCGACTATGAAAAGGATGTCCCTTCTCAATGGTAAGACGAAAGTCTTCCATGTTCTTCATTGCAAACCGATCACATATCAATGAGTGTTGTTCGATTCCTGCTTTAGCTCAATGATAAGGGACCTCCTTTTTATAGACGAGTGGAGCACTTCTTTGGGGAGAAGTTTTAACATGGCATAGTACCTCATAAATGTCGCCAGCATTAGGCGGGGAAAACCAAAGTTGAAAATTTGTATACCCACCACCATAGGATGGGGGTATACTATTCCAGTCATTCCGTTTGTAACACCTCGAAATATTGATCTGCGACCCCATATTCTAAATCGTCTCGACATTCTTAGTCTAACTAGCCATGTCCGCCTGTCCGTCTGTCTCAATCACGATAGCGGTCGAACGCATAATGCTAGCCGCTTGACATTTTGCTCATATACTGAATATTGATGTAGATTAAAGGGGATTGGAAATCGGTCGTATCGGTTCAGATTTAGTTACAGCTCCCATATTAGACGATCCTTCAATTTGAATTCTTGAGGCCCAATCGGTCTATAAACAGATATAGCACCCATATAAACCGATCCCCGGATTTGACTTCTTGAGTCTTTAGAAGCCTTAATTTTCACCCGATTTGGCTGAAATTCGGAAAAAATACTTGAGTTATGACTTCCAACATCCCTGCCAAGTATTATCCCAATCGGTAGATAAACAGATATAGCCCCCATATAAACCGATCTCCGGATTTGACTTCTTGAGTTCAGAAGCCTTAATTTTCACCCGATTTGGCTGAAATTCGGAAAAAAGGCTTGAGTTATGACTTCCAACATCCATGTCAAGTATGATCCCAATCGGTCGATAAACAGATATAGCCCCCATATAAACCGATCCCCGTATTTGACTTCTTGAGTCTTTAGAAGCCTTAATTTTCACCCGATTTGGCTGAAATTCGGTAAAAAGACTTGAGTTATGACTTCCAACATCCATGTCAAGTATGATCCCAATCGGTAGATAAACAGATATAGCCAACATATAAACCGATCTCCGGATTTGACTTCTTGAGTCCTTAGAAGCCTTAATTTTCACCCGATTTGGTTGAAATTCGGAAAAAAGGCTTGAGTTATGACTTCCAACATCCATGCCAAGTATGATCCCAATCGGGCTATAGACAGATATAGCCCCCATATAAACCGATCACCGGATTTGACTTCTTAAGCCCTTAGAAGTCTCAATTTTCATTCAATTTGGCTGAAATTTGGAACAAAGACTTGAGTTATGATTTTCAACCTCCATGCCTGGTATGATCCAAATCGATCAATAAACAGGTATAGCCCCCATATAGACCGATCCCCGGATTTGACTTCTTGAGTCTTTAGAAGCCTTAATTTTCACCCGATTTGGCTGAAATTCGGAAAAAAGACTTGAGTTATGACTTCCAACATCCATGCCAAGTATGATCCCAATCGGTCTATAAACAGATATAGTCCCCATATAAACCGATCTCCGGATTTGACTTCTTGAGTCTTTAGAAGCCTTAATTTTCACCCGATTTGGCTGAAATTTGGAACTAAGACTTGAGTTATGACCTTTAACATTCATGTCAAGTATGATCCCAATCGGGCTATAGACAAATATAGCCCCCATTAATTAGAAGCCTTAATTTTCATTAAATTTGGCTGAAATTTGGAACAAAGACTTGAGTTATGATTTTCAACATCCATGCCTGGTATGATCCAAATCGATCAATAAACAGGTATGGCCCCCATATAAACCGATCCCCGGATTTGACTTCTTGAGTCATTAGAAGCCTTAATTTTCACCCGATTTGGCTGAAATTCGGAAAAAATACTTGAGTTATGACTTCCAACATCCATGCCAAGCATGATCCCAATCGGTCGATAAACAGATTTAGCCCCCATATAAACCGATCCCGGGATTTGACTTCTTGAGCCCTTAGAAGTCTCAATTTTCATTCAATTTGGCTGAAATTAGGAACAAAGACTTGAGTTATGATTTTCAACATCCATGCCTGGTATGATCCAAATCGATCAATAAACAGGTATAGCCCCCATATAAACCGATCCCCGGATTTGACTTCTTGAGTCCTTAGAATCCTTAATTTTCATCCCATTTGGCTGAAACTTGGAACAAAATCTTGAGTTATGTCTTCAAACATCCATGCCTGGTATGATCCGAATCGGTCAATAAACAGGTGTAGCCCCATATAAACCGATTCTCGGATTTGATCTCTTGAGCCCTTAGAAGCCTCAATTTGTATCCGATTTGGCTGAAATTTGAAACAAAGACTTGAGTTATGACTTTCACGCCAAGTATGATTTGAATCGATCTGTAAACAAATATAGCCGAATTCCCGGTTTTAACTTCTTCAGCCCTTAGAAGCCTAAATCTGCACCTGACATGCCTGAAAGTAGGCCCTAACACCTATCTTATCACTAACAACATCAGTGCCAAGTTTTATCCAAATCGGTCAATATGGTGATATCAGTTGCCCTTAGTACCGAAAATCCCATATGACTTCTTGAGACCAAAATTATTGAGATGTAAACTCAGTTAATAAGGATAAATTTTTAGCGGAAGTCATGGTGATAGGTAACCAAGATTTGGCGTGGCCGAACTTAGCTCGTTTTTACTTGTTTTGTGATGTTCTCGCCAGGATTCGAAACCAGGCGTTCAGCGTCATAGGTGGACATGCTAACCTCTGTAATACGGAGGGTTCATATGGCCCTGTAGCGCAGAGTGGTGGAGGCCACCGTAGCGCATAGGTTAGCATGTCCGTCTATGACGTTGAACGTCTGGGTTCAAATCCTGGCGAGACCATCAGAAAAACTGTTCAGCGGTGGGTTTCCCCTTCTAATGCTGGCAACATTTGTGAGGCACTATGCCATGTAAAACTCCTCTCTAAAGAGGTGTCGCACTGCGGCACGCCGTTCGGACTCGGCTATAAAAAGGAGGCTCCTTATCATTGAGCTTAAACTTGAATCGGACTGCGCTCATTGATATGTGAGTAGTTTGCCTCTGTTCCTTAGTGGAATGTTCATGGGCAAAAATTGCATTCTATATACAACTTCAATGGTTATCCAGTTAGTCCAGTTATTTTTGAGACGATAGTAAATCTCAAAACTTACCATTTAGATGGCCGAAATATTTCTGCACCAATTTATCCATTCTTGGAAAGTAATCATATTCTCTTATCAAATCCTCCGTAAAAGAATAGAAGGAGTTGAGTAGCCTTTCTGTGAAAGACATGCGATCAGAGTATGGAGAAAATGTATGGGGCACAAAAGACCAGGGCATAATGAGACCCATCATTTGACTCATGCGCGTCTCAAAACCCAAAGTGCCGCTAGTTACCACTGGAACATCATAGATGCGCGATAAGGCCAAAAAGGGTTCCTGATAGAATTGTTCGCACAACAGCAAATCATATTTGCCCTTGGGATTGGGTTCATTGATGAGGGCCTGAACTTTGGTTTGATTGAGGGCATGCTCGGTGGTGCCAAAGGCAATGATGTCCATCATTTTGAAATATTCCAGATTACCCATGTTGGAGAATGCAAAAATATTATCCGCAAAGGAGGGAATAACTAAAAGGGGAGAGAGAAAGAGAAGATTGAAAATGTTTGTAAGAAAAAAAATTGAAGAAAGGTTAGTGGGAATAAAAAGGCTGTATAAGGTATGAAGATTTAAAAGTGGATGCGATATGGTTTTATAGGAAGATATAGAAAAATTCATAAAAGTTTGTGTAAATACTCAAGAATAGGTTGATATGTAGGTAGATGGGGAAAGGTTTATATGTCTTATTTTTCTTCCTTCTTTATACAATTTCTTACCATCACTCCAAAAATCATAGACCGGTTCGATTAAAATCTCTGTATAATTTTGTCCCAAGTTCAAGTGTTTCAATGTGAACGCTGCCACCATAGTAACTTGATGGCCCCTTTGTATGAGGTCCTTGATTAGCACCGAATGCATGTTGTAGTGACTCTTTCCAGGGAATGCATATACAGCCAATATTCGGGCACCATCACACTGTGGTGGATTGTAGCAACAAAGGAGTAAGAGAATTGAGCTCACCGTAAGTAATGTGAATCGATTGGCAAGCTACAAGTAAAAAGACATAGAATGAGTTCTTAAAAGGTTCTTTATAATATCACATAAATCAGGTTGACTCCATGGGCTCAACCTGAGAAATTTTTTTCCAGCGACGATGGCGGCGAAGAGCATACCGCAGAACCAATCCCCGACAATGGTTCCCTCCTAGACAGAATGAATTCCAAGTAGCAGTGATCCGACTGAAGAATAACAAGGCAGCAGGAGCCGATGAGTTGCCCGCTGAACTATTTAAGATCGGAGGCGACACGCTGATAATGCGTATGCATCATAACCGATTATAAGAACCCCAGCGTACTATGTCCAGTGCACAAGAAAGGAAACAAGACGGAAACTGTCAACTACAGAGGAAAAAGTCTCCTCCTAATCGCATAGTCTCCTTAGACAAGTCCAAATGGTGTTTTATGCAGACACCTGCCACGATGGTTTAATTCTGCAGGAGTTTCAAACCCGGGTGAAAACTTTGCCCCCATACATAGCCGAAGCTAGCATGACTACCAATTCGAGTTCAAGTTGTCTGGACCTGTCCTCGCCCTTGGTTAGGAGCAAAGCACTATCCAAACTCTTTCCGTTCTATGGGTCACGGCACCCGGTTGAGTACATGCAACTCCACACTGAGCATCGAAATGCCCTTCCTGCGATTTTAGGTGCTAAACCACAGCTACCCCGTTGCTCCCAACTGGGGCCTCACCAATAGTCAGGCTGGAACCGAAGTTCGTGGGGCTCCTGACTCCCGTGGAACCAGATTAAGGACTCTGGTTCGACCACGTAGTCCAACTACTTTCAGATGAACTCCAGATAGTTCCAGACTGTTCTCCTTGTGGGATGACATAAACACCATCCCGTAGCACCACGTTATTCAGAAACATTCAGTTATTAGGTGACATAACCCAAAATGACAGCACAAGTCTGAGCGAAAACACGAGTGCCACCGAAACATTCACACACACACGGTACACAGTATGTTTGTCACAAGGAATAACAGCGAAACAGTGTTAAAACTTTCAAAACATGAGAACTTTACACAAACCCACTCAACCAGCTCCAAGACTTCATGGTCCTGCCATCTTCAGCTCACCGACCTTTTCGATGCAGTCTACCAACCACTCATCCATTTTTCGTTATATCGCTTCAACCGTCCAGCACCACACCCACTTCCTTCCGACCAGCTCCAAGACTTCATGGTCCAGCCGCCTTCAGCTCACCGACCTTTTCGATGCAGCCTATTAACTGCTCATCCATGCGTCGTCCCATCGCTTCAGCCGTCATCGCCACATCCAACTCCTTCCGACTAGCTCCGAAACTTCATGGTCCAGCCGCCTTCAGCTCACCGGCTGTTTCGATGCAGCCTACAAACTGCACATTCATCAACCCCCACAATACCTTGCACATACGAGCAGATAAAGAAAATGGAGAAAGTTGGAAACCACAACTTTGAGATAGAAGGCAACTTTTTATACCTAGGCACCGCCGTTACCGAAACGAATTACACTAGTTTTGAAATAAAGCGATGCCACTTTGGATTGAGTAAGCAGTTTAGAAACCAATCCATCTCTCGACAGGCGAAGATCACACTATACAAGACACTGATACTACCCGTGTTGTTAAATGGTTCTGAGGCATCAGTACTTGTGAAAACAGACGAGGCAGTGCTTGAAGTGTTTGAGAGAAACATTCTTCGTAAAATTTATGGACCAGTTTGTAGTGATGGAGAGTATCGTCGTCGTACGAACCACGAAGGAAGGTGCTTGAAAATTTGCAAAAATACTTTTTAGTAGAGTAGGTCGGTTGGGATTGTAAATGGGCCATATCGGTCCATGTTTTGATATAGCTGCCATATACCCCGATTTTGGATCTCGACTTCTTGAGCCACTAGAGGGTGCAATTCTTATCCGATTTGGTTAAAATTTTACATGACTGGTTACATGACTGTGACTTCAAACAATTGTGCTAAGTATGATTGAAATCGGTTTATAACCTGATATGGCTGTCATATAAACCGATCTGGGGTCTTGACTTCTTGGTCCTCTAGAGGGTGCAATTCTTATCCGATTTGGCTTTTTTTTTTTTTTTTGCGCGGCGTGTTTTGTTATTACTTCCAACAACTGTGTTAAGAATTGCTCAAATCGGTCCATAACCTGATATAGCTGCCATATAAACCGATCTGGGGTCTTGACTTTTTGAGCCTCTACAGGGAGCAATTCCTATCCGATTTGGCTGAAATTTTGCATGAGGTGTTTTGTTATGACTTTCAACAACTGTGCTAAGAATAGTTCATATCGGTTCATAACCTGATATAGCTGCCATATAAACCGATCTGGGGTAGTGACTTCTTGAGCCATTAGAGGCCGCAATTATTATCCGATTTGGCTGAAATTTTGCATGAGGTGTTTTATTATGACTTCCAACAACTGTGCTTAGTATGGTTCAAGACGGTCCATAACCTGATATAGCTGCCATACAAACCGATCTGGGGTCTTGACTTCTTGAGCCATTAGAGCGCGCAATTAGTATCCGATTTGGCTGAAATATTGCATGAAGTGTTTTGTTATCACTTCCAATAACTGTGTTAGGTATGGCGCAACTGTGTTAGGTATGCTTAGAATAGTTCAAAGCGGTCCATAACTTGATATAGCTGCCATACAAACCGATCTGGGATCTTGACTTCTTGAGCCTCTAAAGGATGCAAGTATTATCCGATGTGGCTGAATTTTTGTACAACGGCTTCTCTCATGACCTTTAACATAAGTGTCGAATATGGCATGAATCGGTTTAAAGCCTAATACTGCTCCCCTACAAACCGATCTCCCTATTTTACTTCTTCAGCCCTAAAGTGCGCAATTTTTACTAGATTTGACTCAAATTTTACACTATGACTTCTACTATGGCCTCCAATATTCAGTTCAATTATTGTCCGAAATGAACCATAACTTGGTATTGTTGCAATTCCTGTCTTCTATCCTTTGTTTGCTTAAAGAGAGATACCGGGAAATGAACTCGACAAATGCCAACCAATGGTGGAGGGAATATAAGATTCGGCCCGTCCGAACTTGAACGCTTTTTTCTCTTTTTAACTCTAGTCTTACATTTGCTGTAGGGTAGTTTGTCAAAAGGCCACCTTTATCCGCCTTTGGTCTGTGCTTTATTGTATGAATCGAGTATACGATAATATTTGCCCTAACTAATAGCAAATAATCTTTACTTACTTCATTCATGAGAGCAAACATTCCCCCACAGATTCATAACGTTTCCTTTTTACATTCATTTGCCTGTAATTTATGTCCCTTTTGGCCCAACAGTCAGCTCCACAAGGCTATTCATCATTAACCAAGCAAAGCAATTCATCATTAGGCCTTTAATAGGCCAGCTGTGCTTGACCTAAATATAATGAAGCGAACAAAAACAAGTAGAAAGTCATTTAGTTCGGATGGGCCGAACTTTGGATACCCACCACCTCGGGGTATATATGTAAATCCCCTTTCGTCACAATCCTGTGGAAATTGGATAACTAAAGCACGGAGATTGAGTTGTCTAATAAATATAAGTCACTGTTCAATTTTGTAGAAAAAATATTGCTCTTTTTGGCAGCTATATCCCTATACAAACCGATCTGAACCATATAGGACACCGATATTGAAAAGCCTTACATAAGTCACTGCGTCAAATTTCAACAAAATCGGACAATAAATGCGTTTTTTATAGGACCAAAACTTTAAATCGAGAGATCCTTCTATATGGCACCTATAACTAAATCTGTACCGATCAGGACCAACTTAAACAAGGATATAATAATCATCCTATTTTATTATAACTCCATACTATATCCGTAGTTATATCTTAAAAGTGGCAGGTCTCGATCATATTTCTTTCAGATCCCGATAACTACTTTTTATGGGATTAATATTCTAAATTGGAAGATTGGTCTAAATGACAGCTGACCCTTTATCGGCAGATCGGTCTATATGGCAGCTATATCTAAATATAGACCAATCAGAACCATATTTAGGTCCGATGTCGGATGGCTTAAAATAATCCACTGTTTCAAATTTCAGCGAATTCGGGTAATGAAAAAAGCTGGTATGGGCTTCAGACCCTTTATCGGCAGATCGGTCTATATGACAGCTATATCTAAATATAGTCCGATCTGAACCATGTTTAGGTCCGATGTCAGGAGGCCTAAAACTACTCACTATATCAAATTTCAGCGAAATCGGGTAATAAAAAAAGCTCTTATCGGCTTCAGACCCCTTTTCGGCAGATCGGTCTATATGACAGCTATATCTAAATATAGTCCGATCTGAACCATATTTAGTTCCGATATCGGGAGGCCTAAAACTACTCACTATATAAAATTTCAGCGAAATCGGGTAATAAAAAAAGCTCTTTTGGGCTTCAGACCCCTTTTCGGCAGATCGGTCTATATGACAGCTATATCTAAATATAGTCCGATCTGAACCATATTTAGGTCCGATGTCAGGAGGCCTAAAACTACTCACTATATCAAATTTCAGTGAATTCGGGTAATAAATAAAGCTTTTATGGGCTTCAGACCCTTTATCGGCAGATCGGTCTATATGACAGCTGTATCTAAATATAGTCCTATCTGAAACATATTTGGGTCAGATGTTGAGAGGCTTAAAACTACTCGCTATATCAAATTTCAGCGAATTCGGGTAATAAATAAAGCTTCTATGGGTTTCAGACCCTTTATCGGCAGATCGGTCTATATGACAGCTATATCTAAATATAGTCTGATCAGAACCACATTTAGGTCCGTTGTTAAGTGGGCTAAAACTACTCATTATCTCGAATTTTAGCGAAATCGGATAAAAAGTAAAGCTTTTATGCGCTTCAGACCCTTTATCGGGAGATCGGTCTATGTGACAGCTATATCTAAATAAATATAGTCCGACCAGAACCATATTTAGGTCCGTTGTTAAGTGGGCTAAAACTACTCATTATCTCGAATTTTAGCGAAATCGGATAAAAAGTAAAGCTTTTATGCGCTTCAGACCCTTTATCGGGAGATCGGTATATATGGCAACTATATCTAAATACAGTCCGATCTGTACCATATTTGGGTGGGATGTTGAGTGGCTTAAAACTACCCACTATTTAAAATTTCAACGAAATCGGTTAAAAACTAAAGCTTCTATAGGCTTCAGACCCTTTATCGGCAGATCGGTCTATATGGCAGCTATATCTAAATATTGTCCGATACAAACCATATTTGAGACGGACGTCGGGAGACCTTAAACTACCCACTATTTCAAATTTCAGCGAAATCGGGTAATAAACAAAGCTTTTATGGGCTTTAGACCCTTTATCGGGAGATCGGTCTATATGGCAGCTATATCTAAACATAGTCCGATCTGATGTCGTCAGATGTCAGATGTCGGGAGACTTAAAATAACCCACTGTTTGAAATTTCAGGGAATTCGGGTAATAAATAAAGGTTTTATGGGCTTCAGACCCTTTGTTGGAAAATCGGTCTATATAGCAGCTATATCCAAATATGGTCCGATTTGGCCCGTTCAAGAACTTAACCAGCGTGCATCAAAAAGACGTATCTGTGCCACATTGCAGTTTAATATCTCAATTTTTGAAGGCTGTAGAGTGATTACAACAGACGGACGGACAGACGCACAGACGGATAGACAGAGAGACGGACAGACACACGGACATGGTTAAATCGTCTTAGAATTTTACGACAAGTAAGAGTCGGAAATTGATATTTTGATGTGTTGCAAACGGAATGACTGAAATGAATATACCCCCTATCCTATACGGTGGTGGGTATAAAAACAAAAAACTCTTCCCAGCATTGCATGTCATATTCCATATCAATTCACCTTCTAATTAACTTTTACCGATCCTAATAAGTGCAGGTATTTTCGTGACATATATCAAAAAAATAATTGAAATAATTGTGTGAAAGTATAGTGGAAACCGAGAATGTGTTTTTTGTTTGTCCTTTGTGTCTATTTAATGCTGGGAAAACACAAACCGGTGATTATGGGCAGCTGTAGCATCATCATCATCACCATCGGGTTACTAGACACTAGGAGATGAAATATATCAAAAACACCGACACAATTACTGGTTCACTGAAACGTACCACTTATTGAAGTTATGTGGCGTAAAATGGATATCACATTACAAAAAATGGGAATAGTATGAATAAAATGTATGGAAATTAAACGTTTCAACATTTGATGATTTTGCTATGATTAAATATTGAAACTTATTGAACACAATATGTACTTCATGGTATCTTTTTTTCCACCCCACTCATTTTTGGCTATTCTTAAGTACTGATAATATGAATTTTGACAAATTTCGATTTAAGTTTTTTATACCCACCACCCACCACCATCATTTTGTCATTCCGTTTGCTACACATCGAAATATCCATTTCCGACCCTTTAAAGTATATAAGTTTTTGATCGTCGTAAAAATCTAAGACGATCTAGCCATATCCGTGCGTCTTTCGGTCCGTCTGTCCGTCCGTCTGTTCGCGCGTCTGTCCGTACGTCTGTCCGTCCGTCTTTTCGTGCGTCTGTCTTTTGAATTCCCGTTACAGTCTTTAAAAAAAGAGATATTAAGCTAAAACTTTCCACGGAATCTTATTTTGTCCATAAGCAGGTTAAGTTGGAAGATGGGCTATATCAGACTATATCTTGATATAGCCCCCATATAGACCGATCCGCCGATTTAGGGCCTTTGGCCCATAAAAGGCACATTTATTATCCGGAAGAAATTTCTGACAGTGAGTTGTGTTAGACCACTCAACATCCTTCTTCAGTTTGGCTCAGATCTGTCCAGATTGAGATATAGCTGCCATATAGAACGATCTCTCGATTTAAGGTCTTGGGCCCATAAAAGGCGCATTTATTGTCCGATGTCACCGAAATTTGGAACAGTGAGTTGTGTTAGGCGCTTCGATATCCCTCTTCAATTTGGCCCAGATCGGTTTAGATGTGGATACAGCTGCCATATGTAATCATATATAATCCGATTTTGCTGCAATTTGACACAATGACTAATGTTAGGCTTTTCGACATCCATGTTGTATATGGTTCAGATCGGTCAATATTTGGATATGGCTACCAAAAAGATATTTTGTTCTTCAAAATTGAACAATGACTTGTACTTATTAGACCACTCAACGTCCGTGTCGATGTTGGTCCAAATCGGACCATATTTCGATATAGCTGCTATGTAGGCATAAATTATTAATTTTTCACCGGATTATGACGAACTTTGGACCACCTCAGGCTGGTGGGTATTCAAAGTTCGGCACGGCCGAACTTAACTCCTTTTTACTTGTTTTTTATACCCTTCACCATAGGATGGGGGTATACTAATTTCGTCATTCTGTTTGCAACTCCTCGAAATATTCGTCTAAGACCCCATAAAGTATATATATTATTGATCGTCATGAAATTTTAAGTCGATCTAGCCATGTCCGTCCATCTGTAACATATAGTCCGTCCGTCCATCCGTCCGTCCGTCCGTCCGTCCGTCCATCCGTCCGTCCGTCCGTCCGTCCATCCGTCCGTCCGTCCGTCCGTCCGTCCGTCCGTCCATCCGTCCGTCCATCCGTCCGTCCATCCGTCCGTCCGTCCATCCATCCGTCCGTCCATCCGTCCGTCCATCCGTCCATCCGTCCGTCCGTCCGTCCGTCCGTCCGTCCATCCGTCCATCCGTCCGTCCGTCCATCCGTCCGTCCGTCCGTCCGTCCGTCCGTCCGTCCGTCCGTCCGTCCATCCGTCCGTCCGTCCGTCCGTCCATCCGTCCATCCGTCCGTCCATCCGTCCATCCGTCCATCCGTCCATCCGTCCGTCCGTCCGTCTATCCGTCCATCCGTCCGTCCATCCGTCCGTCCATCCGTCCGTCCATCCGTCCGTCCATCCGTCCGTCCATCCGTCCGTCCATCCGTCCGTCCATCCGTCCGTCCATCCGTCCGTCCATCCGTCCGTCCATCCGTCCGTCCATCCGTCCGTCCATCCATCCGTCCGTCCATCCGTCCGTCCATCCGTCCGTCCATCCGTCCATCCGTCCGTCCATCCGTCCGTCCATCCGTCCGTCCATCCGTCCGTCCATCCGTCCGTCCGTCCATCCGTCCGTCCATCCGTCCGTCCATCCGTCCGTCCATCCGTCCGTCCATCCGTCCGTCCATCCGTCCGTCCATCCGTCCGTCCATCCGTCCGTCCATCCGTCCGTCCATCCGTCCGTCCATCCGTCCGTCCATCCGTCCGTCCATCCGTCCGTCCATCCGTCCGTCCATCCGTCCGTCCATCCGTCCGTCCATCCGTCCGTCCATCCGTCCGTCCATCCGTCCGTCCATCCGTCCGTCCATCCGTCCGTCCATCCGTCCGTCCATCCGTCCGTCCATCCGTCCGTCCATCCGTCCGTCCATCCGTCCGTCCATCCGTCCGTCCATCCGTCCGTCCATCCGTCCGTCCATCCGTCCGTCCATCCGTCCGTCCATCCGTCCGTCCATCCGTCCGTCCATCCGTCCGTCCATCCGTCCGTCCATCCGTCCGTCCATCCGTCCGTCCATCCGTCCGTCCATCCGTCCGTCCATCCGTCCGTCCATCCGTCCGTCCATTCGTCCGTCCGTCCATCCGTGTAGGTCGGTTAGGATTGGAAATGGGCCATATCGGTCCATGTTTTGATATAGCTGCCATATCAACCGATCTTAGATCTTGATTTCTTGAGCCACTAGAGGGCACAATTCATATCCAATTCCTCTGAAATTTTGCATGAGGTGTTTTATTATGATATTCAACAACTGTGCTGAGTATGGTTGAAATCGGTCCATAACCTGATATAGCTGCCATATAAACCGAACTTGAATCTGGACTTCTTGAGCCACTAGAGGGCGCAATTCATATCCAATTTGACTGAAATTGTGCACAACGTGATATGATATGACTTCCAACAACTGTGCTGAGTATGGTTGAAATCAGTCTATAACTTGATATAGCTGCCATATAAACCTATCTGGGGTCTTGACTTCTTGAGCGTCTAGAGGGCGCAATTCTCATTCGATTTGGCTGAAATTTTGCACAAGGTGTTTTGATATGACCTCCAACAACTATGCTAAGTATGCTTTAAATCGGTCTATAACCTGATATAGCTGCCATATAAAATGATCTGGGATCTTGACTTCTTGAGCCTCCAGAGGGCGTAATTATTATCCGATTTGGTTGAAATTTTGTACAACTGCTTCTCCCATGACCTTCAACATACTTGTCGAACATGGTCCGAATTGGTCTATAGCCTACAGCTACAGATACAGCACCCATGTAAACCGATTTCTTTATTTTAGTTCTTCAGCCCCTAAGGGGCGCAATTCTTACTCAAATTGGCACAATGACTTCTACTATGGTTTCCAACATTCAATTCAATTATGATCCGAATCGAACTACAACTTGATATAGCTCCAAAATTAAATCGATTATTTTCTTTTAGGCTTTGTTTGCCTTAAAGGAGATATCAGGACAAGAACTCGACAAATGCGATCTATGGTGGAGGGTATATAAGACTCGGCCCGGCCGAACTTAGCACGCTTTTATTTGTTTTATTTTAGGTATACATTCACATTCCCAAAAAAAAAAGGAAATTTTGGCCAAAAATCATTAACTATGGCCCTAAGCTATATCTGAAAAACCAGAGTTGTTGAAGAAAAACTGTTGACGAAAAATTGTAAAAACAGTAGAAAATTGACACGCATCAGCCTATGGTTGATTAGTGTTATAGGTATTGTAACTACTTTTGGTGTTCTCGTTTAAAAAACACCAAAACCATTTATTTTTAAATTCCGGGATTAGTATAATTTTTATGTTTTTTTTTATATCTTTACCATTTTAAAACATAAATTTTAATTTTAAAACTATTTGACTTTCATCTATATTTTTATAAAACACTTAAACTTTCAAGCAATGCTCCAGATGATCGCGTAAACACCGTTTTTTTAATCAACCAAGAACCGCTTATGGAGCAGATGTGCAAAGTAAGAATGTTAAAAGAGAACTAAGTACGAAAGCGTGTATGGGAAGCAAAATCATATTTGAATAGTTTATAATAAAGACTCACTGATATATTGTAATAGTGGGATAAATGTACAGTGGTTTAGTGTTAGCACAATTTCTTAAACAAAACAGGTAAGCAAAGGCTATGGTCTGGCGGAGGCGACTATAAAATACAATACACAAAAACTTAGCCCATTGGATGGGAAATTACAACCACATGTGTTAGTTTGTACATCACTGCTCTAAAGCCAACCTACCATATTTAATGGAGCCCATATATTGGGTTGCCCAAAAAGTAATCGGTAATATACAATAGTAGTAATATAGTCGGCGTTGACAATTTTTTTCAACGGCTTGTGACTCTGTAATTGCATTCTTTCTTCTGTCAGTTATCAGCTGTTACTTTTAGCTTGCTTGAGAAAAAAAGGTTCGCGAAATTTTGTTTACATTTGTTTGTTTGGCGTCAATTTTAATATGGAGCCCACATGTATTGAAAGAAATTCATTTAACAAACCGAATCAACGCTTGTGATATGCACCTTAAACGCAATGAATTCGATCCGTTTTTAAAACGAATCATAACTGGAGATGAAAAATGGATTGTTTACAACAACGTTAGTCGAAAACGATCATGGTCCAAGCATGGTGAACCAGCTCAAACCACTTCAAAGGCTGATATCCACCAAAAGAAATTCATGCTGTCTGTTTGGTGGGATTGGAAGGGTGTGGTATATTTTGAGCTGCTTCCAAGGAACCAAACGATTAATTCGGATGTTTACTGTCAACAATTGGACAAATTGAATACAGCCATCAAGGAGAAGCGACCAGAATTGGTCAAAAGGTGTCATATTCCACCACGACAACGCTAGACCGCACACATCTTTGGTCACTCGCCAAAAACTGAGTGAGCTTGGCTGGGAACTTTTGATGCATCCACCATATAGCCCTGACCTTGCACCATCAGACTACCATTTATTTCGATCTTTGCAGAACTCCTTAAATGGTAAAACTTTCGGCAATGATGAGGCTATAAAATCGCACTTGGTTCAGTTTTTTGCAGATAAAGGCCAGAAGTTCTTTGAGCGTGGACAACTTAATTTACCAGGAAGATGGCAAAAGGTTATCGAACAAAATGGCAAATGGCAATGGCAATATATTTGATTAAAGTTCATTCTAAGATGTATTAAAAATGCATTTACTTTCTTTTAAAAAATCCGCAATTACCTTTTGAGCAACCATATGTAAACCACCTTTCGTCATAGTCCAAAAAAATGGATAATGGATTTTTTGTAGGTATTTCCAAATATAGACCGATCTGAACCATATACGAAACGGATGTCGAAAAGCCTAACATAAGTTAGCGAAATCGGACTATAAATGCGCCTTTTATGGGACAAAGACCTTAAATCGAGAGATCGGTCTATATGGCAGCTATATCCAAATCTGGACCGATCTGAGCCAAATTAAAGATGAATGTCGATGGGCCTAACAGAACTCACTACCCCAAATTTCGGCGATATTGCACAATAAAATCGCCTTTTATGGGCCTAAAACCTTAAATCGAGAGATCGGTCGATATGGCAGCTATATCCAAATCTGGACCGATATTAAAAATGCATTTACTTTCTTTTAAAAAATCCGCAATTACTTTTTAGGCAACCCAATACTTTTGACCGTCTCATACCGTAAGGGAGACATTTTTATACCCAACACCACTATTGTGGCATTATAACTTAGTGAATTTGCTTGTAACACCCAAAAGGACGAAAGATAGACCCATTGATAAGTATACCGATCGACTGAGAATCACTTTCTAATTCGTGTGAATCGGTTAACAAATGACCAAATTATTGCATTACTAGTCCAAATCGGACATGTATCTAAATCTGAATCGATTTCTATGAAAGTCGTTAACTATGCCGAGAATTATAAGAGAATCCTTCGAGCAAAATTTCGTGGGAATCGGTTTACAAATGACAATACGATAAGAATTTTAGTTCAAATCGGATGAACATATATTTGAGAACTATATGTAAATCTGAATCGATTTTTTCCAATTTCAATACGCTTCGTCTCTAGGCCAAAGAATAATTGCGCTCTCAAGAGGCTTAGAAAGTCAAATTTGGAGATCGGTTTATTCAGTCAAAACGGATAAGAAGTGCGCCCTCTAGAAGCTCATGTAAACTAATCGGGAGATCTGTTTATATGGCAGCTATATCAGGTTATGGATTGATTTAAACCATACTTGGCACAGTTGTTGGAAGTCATAGCAAAACAACAAAAACTCATGCAAAATTTCAGCCAAATCAGATATGAAGTGCGCCCTCTAGAAGCTCAAGAAGTCAAGACCCCAGATCGGTTATATGACAGCTATATCAGAATATGGACTGATTTAGACCATACTTGGCACAGCTGCTGGAAATATTAACGGAACACCACATATAAAATTTCAGCCAAATCGGATAAGAATTGCGCCCTCTAGAGGCTCAATAAGTCAAGACCCATGATCGGTTTATATGGCAGCTATTATATCAGGTTATGGACCATACTTAACGTTGTCGTTGGAAATCATAACAAAACACCTCATGCAAAATTTCAGCCAACTCAGATAAGAAGTGCGCCCTCTAGAAGCTCAAGAAGTCTAATCGTGAGATCGTTTTATATGGCAGCTATATCAGGTTACGGACTGATTTAGACCATACTTGGCACAGTGGCTGGAAATACTAACGGAGGACCACATGTAAAATTTCAGCCAAATCGGATAAGAATTGCAAGGCTCAAGAAGTCAAGACCCATGATCAGTTTATATGGCAGCTATATCAAAACTTGGACCGAATTGGTACGATTTGTGCAAAATTTCAAGCGCCTAGCTTTACTTCTTCGAATGTTAGTGTTCTTTCAACAGACGGACGGACATGGCTAGATCGACTTTAAATGTCATGACGATCAAGAACATACATTCTTTATGGACGAATATTTCGAGGTGTTACAAACGGAATGAGGAAATTAGTATATCGCCATTCTATGCTGGAGGGTATAGCATTTAGCTTTTAAGTTTTCTAGCCAATGGACAGGTTTTGTTTGTTTAAAAGTTTGTTTTGCCAAAAACCATATCAGCTCGTGTTTAGACATTATAAACAGTTTGTTGTTATTATTTCTGTTAAATAACGTTTGTATTCCAATTTTTCCATTAGCTTGGTGTATTCACATGTTTCGTTATGTTTTATTAAAATTTATGAGGGAGTGATATTAAGTTTGAATTTCAATGTTGTTTAGTTGAATAAAATTAAAGAATTAATGATTGTTCCATACGATTGTGTATAAACCAATTCAAATAGTAAAATAAGAAACAGACATAAAGTCAGAAGACAGTTTTTATACCAAACACCATAGAGGGGCGAGAATGTTTTTTCACATCAACTTCTTCACCAGGTATATATTATTTAACGATTTAACAATGTCTATTTGTCTGCCTGTCAGTCCGTCTTTCCATCTTTCAATTGCAACTAGAGACATCAGTCATTATCAAATTGAGATATTGAGCTGAAAGTTGTCAAACATTCGAATTTTCACCATACGCAGATTTGGTTTTTTAGATCGCAAAATCGTAGCGTTTTTGGATATAGCTGGGAGATAGGTCTCCCGATTTAAACTCTTGAGTGCACAAAAGCACCAATAACTCAATAGCTGATTGCGCTAAAATTTTGTACAGTGAGTTGTATTCAAACCATCGATGTCATGGTGAAATATATTGCTGATCGGATTATTTTTGGGTATAGCTGGCATACAGACCTATCTTCTGATTAAGAGTTTGAGTTCATTGAAGGCGCATTTTTACCAGATTTTGCTGAAATTTGGATTAGTGAGTTATATTCAACGCTTTGACAAGCGTATCGAATATGGTATCGATCGGACGGATGTGTCTGGCGTACAAACCAATCTCCAATCGAGGGTTTAGGCAGGGCTGCGGATTCTACAGGAGTCGAGGTTTTGAGATTGGAGTCGTAGTCGGAGTCTTGTCCCGACTCAGAACTGCACTCCTACTCCTGCTCAATAGTCAGCCTTCCAGTTCGATTTCGGCCCGAGGTCATTGCCGAAAGTTTTACCATTTAAGGAGTTCTGCAAAGATCGAAATAAATGGTAGTCTGATGGTGCAAGGTCAGGGCTATATGGTGGATGCATCAAAAGTTCCCAGCCAAGCTCACTCAGTTTTTGGCGAGTGACCAAAGATGTGTGCGGTCTAGCGTTGTCCTGGTGGAATATGACACCTTTACGATTGACCAATTCTGGTCGCTTCTCCTTGATGGCTGTATTCAATTTGTCCAATTGTTGACAGTAAACATCCGAATTAATCGTTTGGTTCCTTGGAAGCAGCTCAAAATATACCACACCCTTCCAATCCCACCAAACAGACAGCATAACCTTCTTTTGGTGGATATCAGCCTTTGAAGTGGTTTGAGCTGGTTCACCATGCTTGGACCATGATCGTTTTCGACTAACGTTGTTGTAAACAATCCATTTTTCATCTCCAGTTATGATTCGTTTTAAAAACGGATCGAATTCATTGCGTTTAAGGTGCATATCACAAGCGTTGATTCGGTTTGTTAAATGAATTTCTTTCAATACATGTGGTACCCAAATATCAAGCTTTTTTTCAGCAGTCCAAGACTTTTTATGTGATAATGAACGGTTGATTTTGGTATATTTAACTTCTCTCCTATCTCACGCTCAGTTACATGACGATCCAATTCGATTAATGCTTAATATTTGCTTAAAATTTGTCAACGCCGACTATATGGAAAATTCGCAATTTCTTTTTAGGCAACCCAATAACTTAGTGAATTTTTTTTGTAACACCCAGAAGGTGTTACATTGATAAGTATACCCATCGATTCAGAATCATTTTCTGATTCCATTTAGCAATGCCTGTCTGTTTGTCTGTCTGTCCGTCTGTCTGTCTGTCCGTCTGTCTGTCCGTCTGTCTGTCCGTCTGTCTGTCCGTCTGTCTGTCCGTCTGTCTGTCCGTCTGTCTGTCCGTCTGTCTGTCCGTCTGTCTGTCTGTCTGCCCGTCTGTTTGTCTGTCCGTCTGTCTGTCCGTCTGTCTGTCTGTCCGTCTGTCCGTCTGCCTATGTTAATTTGTGTACGAAGTACAGGTGGCAATTTTCGTCAGATCGTCTTAAAATTTAGTACAGGCATGTTTTTCGGCCTAGAGATGAGACCTCTTGAAATTGGAAAAAATCGGTTCGGATTTGGATATAGCTCCCATATATACGTTCGTCCGATTTGGACTAAGATTGCATTAAGGTGGTCATTTGTTAACCGATTCTATCGAAGTTTCTCAGGAGGGATTTTCTCTTGACCTTACATAACTTTTGAATATCATAGAAATCGGTTCAGATTTAGATAAAGCTCGAATATGTATATCTCGCCAGATTTTCACTCCCAGTGCCACTGCAAGCGAATTTATTGACCAATCTTCACAAAATTTTATAAAACGCTTTCCTCGACCACTTATACTATATCCAAGATGTTTGCTTGAAATCGGTTCATATATTGGGTTGCTCAAAAAGTAATTCCGGATTTTTCATATAGTCGGCGTTGACAAATTTTTTCAACGGCTTGTGACTCTGTAATTGCATTCTTTCTTCTGTCAGTTATCAGCTGTTACTTTTAGCTTGCTTTAGAAAAAAAGTGTAAAAAAAGTATATTTGATTAAAGTTCATTCTAAGTTTTATTAAAAATGCATTTACTTTCTTTTAAAAAACCGGAATTATTTTTTGGGCAACCCAATATATGTTCGTCCTATTTTCAGAAATATTGCAATAAAGTGTTTATTTGCTAACCGATTCTCTCAAAATTTGGTGGGGAGGATTTTTTTTATGACTCTAGACTTTGCTGGTGAATTTCATACAAATCGGTTCAGATTTAGATATAGCTGTCATATATGTATATACCAGCCGATTTGCACTGCTAAATCCAGTGCAAACGCATTTATTGACCAATCTGGTCAAAATTTTGCACAACGTTTTTCTCAACAACTATCGCAATACTACCACAATAAAATTAGTCGAAATCGGTTCATATGTATTGTAGCAATGTTCCTCAGATTTTGGGCAATTTGCAATAACGTTGTCATTTGTCAAACGTAGTCATTACAGTTTGAACATATTTGCTCGAAATTTGATACGGATTGTTTAATAACCTATCCGAAAATTTCCGACGAGGTCCATCAAAATTGGTTCAGAATTAAATGTAGCTCCAACTATGTGCTTATTGTGTAGGTGTAGGGTATTATACAGTCGGCACCACTCGACTTTTACCTTTCCTCACAGGTTTTTTACTCATCGATATCTGTGGAGTGTATTTTCTAGATGTGGCCATAGTTGAATATAGCTGCCATATATGTCTACCTATCTCCCGATTTTAGGGCTTCAATCCAGAAATGGCCCATGTATTTTCCGATTTCGCTGAACGTTGTATAGGATAGGTTGAAAAGAGGGTGCAGATATTAATTCGCCCCATGCCACTATGGACATACACCTAAGCCAGCAATCGGCTTGATGTGCGCTCTAAAAACTATAAAGTAACCTCTAAAAAGAAAACTTTAAGTTAGGAATTCCGTGCTACTTACAAAATTCTTAATTGTATTCAATGCCACTCCCCTAAGTTGGTTCATATCTGATATGGTGTCTCCACCTAAGTACCGGTATCTGTTGGACGCGAAAGCCGGGCAATGACAAAGGAAATGCTCCAACGTCTCATCATCTTCCCCCGCATGGTAGGGCATGCTATCACTTGCCGCACTGATTTTACATAAGTGAGCTCGTAGTCCTATGTGTCCCGTTATGATACCAATAGCTATACTGACCTCCTTCTTGCTTCCTTTCAGTAATAGCCTCGTCTTTTCACGAGCTGCATCCCCCCGTAGGATTTTCGCCGTCCTACCGATCAATTCGCTGTTCCACAATGCTGCATGCGCATTCATCGCCCACTCCCTTAACTCGGTCTGCGTCAACCTGAAAGGCTTCAGGTTAACCAAGTTTATTGACGGCAGTCCTCTGGCCTTCACCGCCAAATCGTCTGCCCTTTCATTCCCCTTACTCCGTTGTATATAAGAAAGAAAGTTGTATAAGTTTTTCGTAATGTAACCCTCGTTTGGATTATTTTAGCATTTCTTATACAAAGAGTTTCAGAGTTAATTTAATTTGGATATTTATAAAAGTTCAAAGCACTCAAAACCACTGTGCTGTATTAAGCTTGAATCAATTTTTTAACAGACATGCAAACAACACAATTTGAGCTAAGTCATTATTCTATTCAGAGATTAATTGAATTTGTCCAACACTCGCAACAGGTTGCACAAAGCGTGTGGCGTATTTTGATTTGAAATTATTTTATACCCTCCACTTTAGGATGAGGGTGTACTAATTTCGTCAGTCTGTTTGTAACACCCAGAAATACTCGTCTAAGGCCCCATAAAGTGTATAAATTCTTGATCGTCAATGAATTTTATTTTGATTTAGCCATGGTCGTATGTCCGTCCGTCTGTCGAAAGCATTCTTTCGAAAGGATGAAGTTAGCTGCTTGAATTTGAATTTTTCAAAAATAATTCTTATTAATGTAGGTGGTTTGGGATTGTAAGTGGGCCGAATAGGTCAATGTTTAGATATAGTATCCATATATACCAATCTCCCGGTTTTACTTCTAGAGCCTCTGGAGAGCAAAACTTTTATCAGATTTGCCTGAAATTTTGCTCTATAATTTTTTCTATGACGTTCAACAAATATGCCAAAAAAATATATATAAATCTATCTCCCGATTATACTTCAAGAGTCTCTAGAGAGCCCAATTCTTATCCGATTTGCCTGAAACTTGGCATTAAGACTTCCAATATATGTGCCAAGTATGATCAAAATCATTCAAAAACCCGACATATTGGGTTGCCCAAAAAGTAATTGCGGTTTTTTCATATAGTCGGCGTTGACAAATTTTTTCAACGGCTTGTGACTCTGTAATTGCATTCTTTCTTCTGTCAGTTATCAGCTGTTACTTTTAGCTTGCTTTAAAAAAAAGTGTAAAAAATGTATATTTGATTAAAGTTCATTCTAAGTTTTAATAAAAATGCATTTACTTTCTTTTAAAAAATCCGCAGTTACTTTTTGGGCAACCCAATATATAAACCTATCTCCCGATTATACTTCAAGAGTCTCTAGAGAGCCCAATTCTTATCCGATTTGCCTGAAACTTGGCATTAAGACTTCCAATATATGTGCCAAGTATGATCAAAATCAGTTCAAAACCCGATATAGCTTCCATATAAACCAATCTCGAGACTTTAGTTTTTGAGCCCGCGCAATTCTTATCCGATTTGGCTGAAATTTTTCTCCTACTTTGACCTCCAACATCCAAACCAAGAATGACCCGAATCGGCCCATAATCTGATATAGCTCCAATAGCATAGCAATTTTTATCCATAATCTTTATTCTTCAACAAAGAAATACCAGGCAAAGAACTTGAACATGAAACGCAATCCATGGTGGAGGGTACATAAGATTCGGCCCGGCCGAACTTAGCACGCTTCTATTGGTTGTTTATCTCTTTAGACAACAATGTTTGTGAAATTTTTTAATCGTGCTTTATTCTATGCAAGCAATCAACAACATGATAAAAGTAGCTGACCTGACATACAGATGGCGGTAGTGGTATGAAAAAACAAGTAATAACCTGCATCATAGATCGCATTCTTCGAGTTCTTTTCCCAGGTTTCTCTTTTAAGGCAAACAAAGGATAATGGAAAAGAATTGCTATGCTATTGTATTATAATTAAATCAAGTTATGGTCCGATTCGGACCATAATTAACCCGAATGTTGAAGATCATAGTAGAAGTTATTCTGCAAAATTTCAACCAAATCAGAGAAGAATTGCACCCTTTAAGGGGTTCACGAAGTAAAATCAAGAGATCGGTTTATATAGGTGCTGTGTCAGGTTATAGACCGATTCAGACCATATTTGACACGTATGTTAAAGGCCATGGGAGATCAACCACATCGGATAATAAATGCGCCCTCTAGAGGCTAAAGAAGTCAAGATCCCAGATCGGTTTATATGACAGCTATACCAGGTTATGAAACGATTCGAACTATATTTGGCACAATTGTTGGAAGCCAATCACGTCATGCAAAATTTCGGCCAAATCCGATAAGAATTGGGCCCTCTAGTGGCTCAAGAAGTCAAGATCCAAGATCGGTTAGTATGGCAGCTATATCAAAGCATGGACCGACATAGCCCATTAACAATCCCAACCTGGACCTACACTAATAAAATGTCTTTGTGCATAATTTCAAGCAGCTAGCTCTTCTCTTTCGAAAGTTTGCGTGCTTTCTATAGAAGGACGAATAGATGCACATACGGACGGAGAGACGGACGGACATGGCTAGATCGACTAAAAATGTCATGACGATCAAGAGTACATAAAATGCTCATTTTTCTACCGATATCACTTAAATTTTCAACTGTTGACCTTCCCATTCTTCCTGAATATTGTGGAAATCAGACTTTTTGTGGATATAGCTGCCGGATTTCGCGATTAAAGGCCCACAAAAAAGATATTTTTATACCCACCACCATAGGATCTAGTCATTCCGTTTGTAACACCTCGAAATATTGATCTATGACCCCATTAAGTATATATATTCTTGATCGTCTTGACATTCTGAGTCGATCTAGTCAGGGCCTTCGGTCCGTCCGTCCGTCTGTCAAAATCAAGACATCAGTCGAACGCGTAAAGCTGGCCGCTTGAAATTTTGCACAGATGCTTACTATTGATGTAGGTCGTTGGAGATTGCAAATGGCTCATATCGGTTCAGATTTGGATATAGCTCCCACACAAATCGATCTTCCGATTTGACTTCTTGAGTCTTTCGAGGCCACAACTTTTATCCGGTTTGTCTAAATTTTTGTACATAGTGCTCTGTTATGACTTCCAATAACCGATCCAAATCAGTCTATAATCTGATATAGCTTTTATATGAACCGATCTCCCGATTTGACCTCTTGAGCCCTAGGTTAGGTTAGATTAGGTTTAAGTGGCAGTCTGCCATCAGACTCACTTAGACGTTTTCGTCCATTGTGATACCACAGGAACAGAAGAAGGAAGATGCCTTCTGGTTCCTACCGTGGAACCATCCAGATCGCTTTAAAAAGCCCCATAACTTGCGAATGTTCACATCCGCTAAATCACACTCGAAGAAATGAGAGCCTTAAGTGGAACTCCTTCTGACTGCAAGTGCGGGACACACACACAGAAGGTGTTCTATAGTCTCTACTTCTTCGATGTCCTCACAGCTTCTGCAAAAGTCCTTGCTGGTAACCTTCAGCCTGTCTGCTGATGTTTTCCGATTAGACAGTGACCTGTCATGACAGACACAATGACAGAGATGTCTGTTCTAACAAGTGACAGGAATGATTACAGCTCCCTCTTTCTGACCATCTATTATTCGTTGTCCTTTGGGCCTGGTCACGCTAGAGGCATAATCACAGATTCCAGTTTCCTTGGAATTTGTTGGGTAGTTCCTAGTCTCGCAAGCTCGTTCGCTTTACGATTTCCTGGGATATCTCTGTGGCCAGACACCCAGAACAGTTGAGTTTTGAACTGTTCAGCCATCTCGTTGGGAGATCTGCGACAGTCGTTGTGACATTATATCCACCACTTTCTTAATTGCAAGGATATCCGCTTGATATACACTGTAGTGGTCGGAGAACCTTTTCTATATAACCAGTTCTAATTTTTTAGAGTACACACCAAAGCCCACCTGGCCGTCTAGTTTGGAACCATCCGTATAGAAGTCAATGTAACTTCAATTACCAGGGATATCGTAGTTCCAATCGGTTCTATCAGGAATAGTGGTACACAACTATTTATCAAAAAGCGTATAAGGCCTTGCGGAGCGAAATAACGAAACGCCCGCTCCACTCAATGGTTCAAACAAGAAATTTTGTCCGATTTGGCTGAAATTTTGCATGCAATGTTCTGTTACGACTTCCAACAACTGTGCCAAGTGCATTCTAAATCCGTCTATAACCTGATATACCTCCCATATAAACCGGTCTCTTGATTATCCTTGTTCGGTTTGTAGAAGCTTTAATTATACCCGCCACCGAAGGATGGGGGTATATTCATTTTGCCATTCCATTTGCAACAAAGCGAAATATCCATTTTCGACCCTATAAAGTTTATAAATTCTTGATCAGAGTAAAAATCTAAGACGATCTAGCCAAGTCCGTCCGTCCGTCTGTCCGTCTGTTGAAAATAGAGATATTGAGCTGAAACTTTGCACAAATTCTGTTGTTGTCCTTAGGCAGGTTAAGTTCGAAGATGGACTATATCGGACTATGTCTTGATATATTTCCCCATACAGACCGATCCGCCGATTTAAGATCTTAGGCCCCTAAAAGCCACATTTATTATTTGATTTTTCTGAAATTTTGGACAGTGAGTAGTGTTGGGTTCGTTGACTTCCACCTTCAATTTGCCCCAGATCAGTGCAGATTTGGATATAGCTGCCATATAGACCGATCTTTCGATTTAGGGTTATGGGCCCCTAAAAGGCCCATTTATTGCCCGATTTCGCTAAAATTCGGGACATTGAGTTGTGTTAGGCCCTTCGTCAATTTGGCCCAGATTGGTCAAGATTTGGATGTAGCTGCCACATACACCGATCCTTCGATTTAGGGTCTTAGGCCGATAAAAGCCACATTTATTATCCGATTTTGCTGAAATTTACGAGAGTGAGTTGTGTTAGGCCCTTCGACATCTTTCGTCAATTTGGCTCAGATCGGTCCAAATTTGGATATAGCTGCCATATAGACCGATCCTCCGATTTGGGGTTTTAGGCCCATAAAAACCACATTTATTATCCGATTTTGCTGAAATTTGGGACAGTGAGTTGTGTTAGGCTTTTCAACATCCTTCGTCAATTTAGCCCAGATCGGTCCAGATTTGGATATAGCTACCATATAGACAGATCCTCCGATTTAGGGTCTTGGGCCCATAAAAGCCACATTTATTATCCGATTTTGCTGAAATTTATGACAGTGAGTATTGCTAAGCCCTTCGACATCCTTCTTCAATTTGGCTTAGATCGGTCCAGAGTTGGATATAACTGCCATATAAACCGATCCTCCGATTTAGGGTATTAAGCCCATAAAAGCCACATTTATTATCCGATTTTGCTGAAATTTGGGACAGTGAGTTGTGTTAGGCCCTTCGACATCCTTCGTATATTTGGCCCAGATCGGTTCAGATTTGGATATAGCTGCCATACAGACCGATCTCTCGATTTAAGGTCTTGGGCCCATAAAAGGCGCATTTATTATCCGTTTTTGTTGAAATTTGAGACAGTGAGTTGTGTTAAGCCGCTGGAAATCGTTTTTCAATTTGGCCCCGATCGGTGCAGATTTCGATATAGCTGCCATATAGACCGTTCTCTCGATTTATGGTTTTGGGCCATAAAAGGGGCATTTACTCTCCAATGTCGCCAAAATTTGGGACAGTGAGTTAAGTTAAGCCCCTTAATATACTTCTGCAATATGGCACAGATCGGTCTTGATTTATATATAGCTGCCATATAGACCGATCTCTCGATTTAAGGTTTTGAGTCCTTAAAAGGCGCATTTATTGTCGGATTTCGCCGATACTTGGGACATTGCTTTGTGTTAGGTTCTTCGACATATTTCTGCAACTAGGCCCAAATCGGTTCAGATTTGAATATAGCTGCCATGTAGACTGATATCTCGATTTAAAGTCTTGGTCCCATAAAAGGAGTATTTATAATCCGATTTCACTGTAATTTGACACAGTGACATATGTTAGGCTTTTCGACATCCGTGTCGTATATGGTTCGGATCGGTTTTTTTAGATATAGCCACTAAAAAGATCAATTTTTTGTTATACATGAACAATGACTTGTACCGATTAGTATTTGGTCCAAATCGGAGCATATATCGATATATTGGGTTGCCCAAAAAGTAATTGCGGATTTTTTTAAAGAAAATAAATGCATTTTTAGTAAAACTTAGAATTAACTTTAATGAAATATATTTTTTTCACACTTTTTTTCTAAAGCAAGCTAAAAGTTACAGCTGATAACTGACAGAAGAAAGAATGCAATTACAGAGTCACAAGCTTTGAAAAAATTTTTCAACGCCGACTATATGAAAAATCCGCAATTACTTTTTGGGCAACACAATAACTGCTATGGGACATAAGGTATGCAATTTTCACCGGATTATGATGAAGGGTGGTTTACAAGTATACCCGAGGTGGTGGGTATCCAAAGTTCGGCCCGGCCGAACTTAATTCCTTTTTACTTGTTTTGATTTTCGGTCACTGTTCGACATAAGCCATTATCTATACAATTCATATTTTCCCCCTCTTTAGGTTCAATATAGTCGATACAAAGACAAAGAAAATTGATAGACTATGAAACTCAACTCAAAAAATATAATCCAAAAGTTTTTCGTGTTATGCCGCCAGTGCTACTTGCACACTCACATATAAACGACTGAGAATTCGACATCTCTTCCGTCTGTTCGAGCTTTTTTTGAACAAATTTTAAGGAGTCTATAAATTTTCTTTATTATTGATCGATAGATACGACATTTGTAGTATCTTAAAAGACAATGAATGCATTTTTCACGTCAATTAAACACGCAGACCGATAGAGATGAGGTTGCAGTTTGTGTAGTAATTAACACAATTATATTGTAAAACACTGTCAGATTTTGTAGACAGTTATCTGATGGCTTCATTTGAGTTATGAGCTGTGAATTACTACAAGTTAATTGAATAATTATTACCGGTAGATAACTATACGGTAGATAATTGTGGCATGTGTATGTTTAAATAATTTCAATTGGAGAATTTCCAAAGTGATTCAGCTGGTTTTAGGCAATGTTAATGTTGCTTAATAGCCGAGGCAATAAAAATGATAAAAGAATCATTATGGCATAAATGAAATAGCACAAAACAACTATTCTTTAATTAATTCATTTTAATTTTCCTTCTTTGCCTTATACCGTAGAGTATCTGTCTCACAAGGATAACAATAGCCAGGCTTGCCAACAACAATGCAGCAACAACAAATGCTATGACATCAAGCAAATAGAATTGATACCATGTCAGATCAAGGCCAGCCGAACGTATCTGTGGAGCACCTTTGTGTCGTATCACATATTCGATCCAATAGACAGCAGCATCACGTGACTGTATTGGACGATCCCTAAAGATGTTAGAGTAACGTTTGACATTATCATGATAGCTAGCATCGTATATTAAACGATTTAAGGCATCCTTGAGAACATCATGGGTAATCGATTGAAAATGCAAACTTATGGCATAACCATTTCTTTCGGCCTTCTTGAGATTCAGTTGTTGATCACAGTAAAAGGGTATACCCAACATGGGTACACCATGATGAACACCCTCTTGGGTGCCAAAGAGGCCACCATGGGTTATGAAAACTTTGACATTACCATGGGCCAAGATATCCGATTGAGGCAGCCATTTCTTGATAAGGATATTTTTGGGAAGATTAACAATGCTCTCATTTTCAAATTTCCAGATGACACGTTGTTTCATAGAGGCAAAAACATCGAGAAATATACGCAGCTTATCATCAGGCATATCCTTGGATTGCACATTGCTGCCTTCAAATGAAAGAGGGGTAATTATGAATCGAACATTTGTGCATATCCTGGTTAGACTTACCCAAACTGAAGTAGATGGCTCCCTCTGGAGCTTCATCCAGAAATTGCTGTATATCTTGTGGCAGTTTCTTGGGTGGATAAATATGCATGCCTCCTACAAACACCATACCAGGCACCAATGGCACTGGTGCAGATAAGGGAATATGACTGTTGAGCAACATTACCGAAATGTTCTTCTCCATTTTAGATACCGAGGGAATAGAAACTGCAATAAGGTCAATATATATAAAATATTGGGTTGCCCAAAAAGTAATTGCGGATTTTTTAAAAGAAAGTAAATGCATTTTTAATAAAACATAGAATGAACTTTAATCAAATATACTTTTTTTACACTTTTTTTCTAAAGCAAGCTAAAAGTAACAGCTGATAACTGACAGAAGAAGGAATGCAATTACAGAGTCACAAGCTGTGAAAAGTTTGTCAACGCCGACTATATGAAAAATCCGCAATTACTTTTTGGGCAACCCACTATATAAAATAATAATAATATATAAAAAATTTATATTAATTAAATCATCTTCTAACAAGTAAGAGCGTGCTAAGTTTGGCCGGGCCGAATCTTATATACCCTCCATCATGGATCGCGTTTATCGAGTTCTTTGTCTTCTTCTCTTCTTCTTCTTATCTATTTTTAGGCAAACAAAGAAGGTCTCAAGAATCTAGAGATCGGTTTATATGGGAGCTGTATCAAGCTATAGATCGATTCATCACCATATTGAACACGCATGGGAGAAGCCATTGTACAAAATGTCTGCCAAATCGGATTAGAATTTCGCTCCCTAGAGGCTCAAGAAGTCAATGTTCCACATCGGTTTATATGTCAGCTATATTAGGTTATGCACCTCATGCAAAATTTCAGCCAAATCAGATGAGAACTGCGCCCTCTAGCGGCTCAAGAACTCAAGATCCAAGATCAGCTTATGTATGGCAGCTATTCCAGATTAAGAACCGATTTGAACCATACTTAACACAGTTGTTGGAAGTCATAACAAAACACCTCATGCAAAATTTCAGAAAATTGGATGAGAAAGGCGCCCTCTAGCGGCTCTAGAACTCAAGATTCAAGATCGGATTATATGGCAGCTATACCAGGCTATGAACCGATTTAAACCATACTTAGCACAGTTGTTGGAAGTGATAGCAAAACAGCACGTGCAAAATTTCAGTCCAATCGGACGAGATTTGCGCCCTCTAGAGGCTCAAGAATTCAAGACCCAAGATCGGTTTATATGGCAGCTATATCAAAACATGGACCGATTTGGCCCATTTACAATCCCAACTGACCCACACTAATAAAAAGTTTTACTGCAAAATTTCAAGCGGCTAGCTTTACTCCTTCGAAAGTTAGCGTGCTTTCGACAGACAGACGGACGGACGGACGGACATGGCTAGATCGACTTAAAATGTCATGACGATCAAAAATATATATACTTTATAGAGTCTTAGACGCCCATTTCGAGGTGTTACAAACAGAATGACGAAATAATTATACCCCCATCCTGTGGTAGAGGGTATAAAAATCACACTATGCGTGCAAGCATTTCAAAGTTCCGAATTCCAACAATTAACTTTTAATGAGCTCTTCTTCTGTCTGTCCTTCTTTCTGCACGTTATTTTTTCGGTCTTTCCTTACTTCGGTTCATCCTTTCTTCCTTCTGTTCAGCTTTCCTTGTGGCAGTCATTTATTTTGTCCGTTCTTGCTTCTATCAGTTGTTCCTTTGATGCGTATTTCCTTCAATACGTTCTGCCTTCTGTCCGTTCTTCCTTCAGTACCCCTGCTCTTCCTTCACTATACCCCTCCTTCCTTCCAATCTTCCTTTTGTACGCCCTTTCTTCTCTCTGTCTTTCCTTATTTTCGATCTATCTTCTGCTTCTTCGCCAGTGCTTCTTTCTGCTTGCCTTTTCTTATGTCCGTCTTTCCTTATGTTCATCATTCTTAAGACCACCTTTTCTTCTCTCTGTTCGTCCTTCCTTTTATACGTCAGTGCTGCTATATTTTCGTTTCCTTTTTCTATCCGTGCCTCCTTCTGCCAACCTCTTGTACGTCTTTCTTTCTGTCAGTCCTTCCTTCCATTCGTTCTTCCTTCTGTCAGTCCTTCCTTCCATTCGTTCTAACTTCTGTATGTCCTTCCTTCCGTCCATCCATCCTCCTTTTTCGATCTACCTTCTGTACATCTTCCTTCCTTTCTCGTTCCTTCTACACGTCCTTATTTGTGTTCGTGTTTTCTTCTGTCCGTCCTCCCTCTGTCCGTCCTCCCTCTGTCCGTCCTCCCTCTGTCCGTTCTCCCTCTGTCCGTCCTCCCTCTGTCCGTCCTCCCTCTGTCCGTTCTCCCTCTATCCGTCCTCCCTCTGTCCGTCCTTCCTTCCTTTTGTCCGTCTTCTCTTCTGTCCGTCCATTCTTCTCTTCCTCGTTCCTTCTATTCGACCTATCTTCTGCTTAACCGTCCGTCTCTCTTTTTGCCAGTCCTTTCTTATCATCCATCCCATATCCCATCCTTCCTTATGTCCATCATTCCTAAGCCCATCTTTTATTCTCTCTGTCCGTCCTTCCTTTTTTTTACGTCCGTGCTTCGTCTATTGTTTCTTTTTTCCGTCCTTCGTTCTGTTTGCCTTATGTCCATCCTTCTTTTTGTGCCTTCTTCTGCTAGCCTCCTGTACGTCATTTCTTCTGTCCGTCCTTCCTTCCTTTCGTTTTAACTTCTGTAGTCCTTACTTCTGTCCGTCCATGCTTTTTTTCGTTCTGCCTTCTGTCCGTTTTCCTTCTGTACGCCGTTCGTTTTATACATCGCTCTTTGTGTTCGTTTTTTCTTCTGTCCATCCTTTCTTTTGCCCGTCCTTTTTTGTGTTCGGACCTCTTATGCCCATCTTTATCGTTCTTAAACCCGTCGTTTCTTCTCTCAGCCCGCCCTTTCTTTGTTCGTCTTTCCTTTTATGCGTCCTTGCTTTCGTTTGTAGTTTTTTTACGTCCTTTGTTTTTTTCGGCATCTTCTGTCATCCTCCTGTATGTTCTTCCTTCTGCCAATCCTTCCATCCATTCATCCGTATTTCTTCCTTCCTTCCATCCGCAGAAGTAAAGCAGGTCCTTTCTTCTGACCTTCCATTTTAATTTTCTTTCTCCCTTCTGTCCGTCTTCTTCATGTACCTCGTTCCTTCTACACATCACTCTCTTCGTGTTCGTTTTTCCTTCTGTTCGTGCTTCATTTAATTTGTTCTTCCTTCTGCCCTACTTTTTGTCCGCCTTCCTCTGTCCGTACTTCCTCCTTTTTGTGCGTTCTTTCTTCTGTTCGTTCTCTCTTCTCTTTCTCTTTCCTTCTTTTTGACCAATCTTCTGCCTAATCGCATGTTCTTCTCTCCGCCAGTCCTTTCTTATGCCTGTCTTTTTTTTGTCCTTGTTTCCTTTTAAACGACCTGGCTTCGGTTTTCGTTTCACTTTTCCGTCTTTCCATCCGTATTTACTTTTGTAGGTCCTTCCTTCTGTCCGTCCAATCTTATTTTTGTTCTCCCTTTTGAATGTCTTCCTTTTATATGTCACTGCTTCTACACAAATTCCTTCTACTCATCCTCCTTCTACACATCCTTCTTCTACACATCCTCCTTCTACACATCCTCCTTCTACACATCCTCCTTCTACACATCCTCCTTCGTTTCCATTTTTACTTCTGTTCGTCCTTCCTACTGTTCCTGCTTCATTCAATCCGTTTTTCCTTCTGTCCTACCTTTTGTCCGTCATCCATCTATCTGCCTTTCTCTCCTTTTGTCCGCCCTTTCTTCTCTCCCTTTTTCTTTCTTTTCGACTTATCATTTGCTTAATCGTCCATTCTTCTTTCTGCCAGTCCTTTCTTATGTCCGTCCATCCGTATGTCCATCCTTCTTAAGTCCGTTTTTTCTTGTCTCTGCCCGTCCTACTTTTGTCCGTCCTTCCTTCTACACGTCCTTGCTTCCGCTTATCAGTTCTTTTCCCATCCTTCATTTTGCACGCCTTCGGTCTCCCATTCTTTCCGTGCCTCCTTCTGCCAGCCTCTTGTACATCCTTCCATCCGTCATTACTTCTGTAGATCCTTTTTTTGCTCATCCATCCTTATTTTGTTTCTTCCTTCTGTTCGCCTTCCTTCTGTCCGTCTTCCTTTTGTCCGTCATTCTTCTGTCCGTCTTCCATCTGTCCGTCTTCCTTCTGTCCGTCTTCCTTTTGTCCGTCTTCCTTCTGTCCGTCTTCCTTCTATCCGTCTTCCTTCTGTCAGTCTTCCTTCTGTCCGTCTTCCTTCTGTACGTAGTTCCTTCTACCCATCCTTGTTTGTGTCTGTTTTTTCTTCTGTCTGTCCTTTATTCTGCTCGTGCTTCTATCAATCCGTTTTTCCTTCTATCCAATTTTCTGTCCGTCCCCCTTTGTCCTTCCAATCTTATTAACGCCAATACTCCTTTACGTCTTTCTTTCCGTCCGTCTCTATTTCTGTCCGTCATTCCTTCTGTCCTTCCTTTCTCTTTTCCGCCCTACCTTCTGTATTCTGTTCGTACTCTTTCTGCACGTCCTTCTCTCTGTACGTCTATACTTATGTCTGTCCTTCCTTGTTTCAATTAATCTTCTGTTCATCCTTCATTCAATATTTTTTTTGGCCTTTCTTCCGTCCGACCTTTCGTCACTCCATCCTTTCATCCGTCCGTTCTTTTTCCGTTCGTCATTGTTTTAGTCCGTCTTTTCATTGGTCCCCCTTTCGTCCTTTCTTCCGCACATCTTTTCTCCCGTCCGTCCTTTATTCTGACACTCCTTCCTGGCAGAAATACCGTCCTTCCTTGTTTTCGTTCGTCCTTTTGTACTTCCATTCTTTCTCCGACCTTATTCTGTCCATTATTCCTTCTGCCCAATCGTCCTTCCTTACTTTTTTCGTGCTTCCTTTTGCCCGTCCTTCCTTCTGTCCTTTATTCTTTCCGTCTCTTGTTCTTTCCGGCCTTCCTTCTGTACATCCTTCCTTCTGTCTGTCCTTCCTTCCTACCATCGTTGTGTTGTCCGTTCTTCCTTCTATCGGTCTTTTTTCCACTCTTTCCTTTCCTTATGTTCAACCCTCCATCCGTAGGCCCATCTTGCTGTACATTTGCCCACCCGTCCGTATTTCTCTACTTCTTCCTGCGTCCATTCTTACATACATACATCGGTAAGATTATATTTTCTAAAGAAAAATTTGTCGAAATTCATAAGGAATGACAGACAAAAGCACGGGCGTAATTATGGAAGATACATCTGCCCTTTCGTTCGACTATCCGTCCGACCTTCTGGCGTTCATTGTGCACGTTCCCCGAATCGTTTTTAAAAAATAAATTACATATTTCTATCCTTTTTCCGTTCTTCCTTTTGCACATCGTTTCTTTCACCCGACTTCTTCTACTGCGCGTCTTTCCATTTGTCTAACCGTCGTGATTCTTTTGCAGGCATGTGCTTCCTTTTAAATGTCTTTTGTTCTTTCCATCCTACCTTCTGCCTGTCCTACCTTCTGTCTGTCCTTCCTTCTGTCTGTCCTTCCTTCCTTCTGTCTGTCCTTTCTTCCTTCTGTCTGTCCTTCCTTCCTTCTGCCTGTCCTTCCTTTTGTTTGTCTGTCCTTCCTTCCTTCTGTCTGTCCTTCCTTCTGTCTGTCCTTCCTTCTGTCTGTTCTTCCTTCTGTCTGTCCTTCCTTCTGTCTGTCCTTCCATCTGTCTGTCCTTCCTTCTGTCTGTCCTTCCTTCTGTCTGTCCTTCCTTCTATCTGTCCTTCCTTCTGTCCGTCCTTCCTTCTGTCTGTCCTTCCTTCTGTCTGTCCTTCCTTTTGTCTATCCTTCCTTCTTTCCATCCTTCTTCTGTCCGTCTTTCCGTCAGTCCATCTTTTTTCCGATTCTTCCTTCCATCCGAACTTTCTTCCGTCCGTCCTTTCTTCTGTCCGTCCTTTCTTCTGTCCGTCCTTTCCTCTCGGTGCTTCCTTTCATCCGACCATTCTTCCATCCATCCTTTCTTCTGTCCGTCCTTTCTTCTGTCCGTCCTTCCTTCTACCCGTCCTTTCTTCTATCAGTCCTTCCGTCAGTTCATCTTTTTTCCGGTTATTCCTTTCATCCGTCCTTTCTTCTGTCCGTCCCTTCTTCTGTCCGTCCTTTTTTCTGTCCGTCCTTTTTTCTGTCCGTCCTTTCTTCTGTCAGTCCTTCTTTCAGTTCACCTTTTTCGGGTTCTTCCTTCCATCCAACCTTTCTTCCATCCAACCTTTCTTCCATCCATCATTTCTTCTGGCAGTCTTTCCTTATGTCCAATCTTCTGCCCGTCGACCCATCCTTTCATCCGTCCTTTCTTCTGTCCGTCCTTTCTTCTGTCCGTCCTTTTTTCTGTCCGTCCTTTTTTCTGTCCGTCCTTTCTTCTGTCAATCCTTCCTTCAGTCCACCTTTTTCGGGTTCTTCCTTCCATCCAACCTTTCTTCGGTCCATCATTTCTTCTGGCAGTCTTTCCTTATGTCCAATCTTCTGCCCGTCGACCCATCCTTCTGTACCTTCAGCCATCCGTTCATATTTCTATTCGTCCCTTAGCTTGTCCTTCTTTACGTTTCTAAAATTTTGTCCAAATTTATTAGGAATGACAGAACAAAAAAAGACCATAATTATGGAAGATACGTCTACCCATTCGTTCGCCCACCCGACCCTCCTTCCGCTCGTCGTTCATCCTATTCGTCCTTCGTAGCCTTTTTGTAAAGAAATTTACATATTTCGACGAAAAATCTGCTTAATCATTTTTTCATACATGTCATCCGTATTTCATTAATCTTTCACGAAATTTTTTTCTTTAAATTTTTTTTATTTCTTTTGGCAGAAAGCTTCTTCTTACTTACCATTTAAATGTCCAAAATACTTTTGAACCATTCGATCCATTTGGGGAAAATAGTGATATTCTCGCAAAATATCCTCACCCAGAGAATAGTAGGTGTTTAAGAGACGCTCCTTAAATGTCATGCGATCACTGTAATCGGTAAAACCATGAGGAACAAAAGACCAGGGTGACAATAGACCCATCATTTGACTCATGTGATTCTCAAAGCCCAATGTGCCACTGGTCACCACTGGGATGTCATAGAGGTGGGCCAAGGCCAAAAAGGGTTCTTGATAGAATTGCTCACACAATAGCAGATCATATTCACCCCTGGGATGGGGATGATTTATAAGCTCTTGAATCTTGGGCTGCTTCAAGGCATGCTCTGTGGTGGTAAGCCCTATGACCTCAAGCATATAGTGATAATCCAAGACGCCAATGGTGGTGAGATCAAATATATTGTCGGCCTTTAAGAAGGGTATAACTAAAATGTAAAGCTGCCATAAGAATTTTCGCAATTTAATCTTTGCACACACTCTTACCATCACTCCAAAAATCATAGACTGGCTCGATTAGTATTTCCGTATAGTTGTGACCCAAATTCAAATGTTTCAAACTGAATGCTGCCACCATGGTCACCTGATGACCCCTCTGCACCAGCTCCCTAATGAGGGCCGAATGCATCATGTAATGACTTTTACCAGGAAATGAAAAAACCGCCAATATGCGATGACCTTCCGTGCTAGTCGAATGGCAACATAGCAACATCCACAGCATGACGATGGCCACAGTCGATTGGGTAAAAGGTTTCCCAAACTATTGATTGACCAAAAGTAGAAAAGTGTAAAGTTATTGCATATAGTACATTACATTGATTAGCTAACTATTCTAGGGAAAACATTGTTGGGCAAAAATTACCAAGGCAATAATCAAAGCTTGTTATAATGCAATTGCTGTGCCACATTTTAAATGAACTGACAATTTTAATTTTGTTTGTACAAAAACTTTAGGCTATTTGAATAGTTGGTTTATTGACAGATTAGTTCTCCATTAATGTGCAAGCATAGACAAATTGAAATTTAATATTAAAATTTTTGTTTAAAGAAATGCGTTTGCAGTGGCTTTAGAAGTGAAAATCGAGCGATATACATATACGAGAGCTATATCTAAATCTGAACCGATTTCTATGAAATTCACCAATAATGTCGAGAGTCATAAGAAAATCCTTTCTGTCAAAATTCGAGAGAATCGGTTAACAAGAGACCATTTTATTGCAGTATTACTGCAAATCGGACGAATATATATATGGGAGCTATATGCAAATCTGAACCGATTTCTATGAAATTCACCAGCATTATCGAGAGTCATAAGAAAATCCTTCCTACTTAATTTCAAGAGAATCGGTTAACAAATGACCATTTTATTGCTGTAATACTGCAAATCGGACGAACATATATATGGGAGCTTTATGCAAATCTGAACCGATTTTAATGAATTTCACCAAAAATATCGAGAGTCATAAGAAAATCCTTCCGCCCAAATTTCGAGAGAATCGGTTAACAAATGACCATTTTATTGCAATATTACTGCAAATCAGACGAATATATATGTGGGAGCTATATGGAAATCTGAACCGATTTCTATAAAATTTACCAGCAATATCGAGAGTCAAGAGAAAATCATTTCCACTAAATTTCAAGAGAATCAGTTAACAAATGACCATTTTATTGCAATATTACTGCAAATCAGACGAATATATATGTGGGAGCTATATGCAAATCTGAACCGATTTCTATAAAATTTACCAGCAATATCGAGAGTCAAGAGAAAATCATTTCCACTAAATTTCAAGAGAATCAGTTAACAAATGACCATTTTATTGCAGTATTACTGCAAATCGGACGAACATATATATGGGAGCTATATGCAAATCCGAACCGATTTCTTTGATATTCAACATTTTTATCGAGAGTCATAGTAAAATCCTTCCTGCCAAGTTTCGAGAGAATTGGTTAACAAATGACCATTTTATTGCAGTATTACTGCAAATCGGACGAACATATATATGGGAGCTATATCCAAATCTGAACAGATTTCTTTGAAATTCATCAGTATTATCGAGAGTCATAAGAAAATCCTTCCTACTAAATTTCAAGAGAATCGGTTAACAATTGACCATTTTATTGCAGTATTACTGTAAATCGGGCGAACATATATATGGGAGCTATATCCAAATCTGAACTGATTTCTATGAAATTCGCCAGTAATATCGAGACTCAAGACAAAATCCTTTCTACTAAATTTCAAGTGAATTGGTTAGCAAATGACCATTTTATTGCTGTAATACTGCAAATCGGACAAACATATATATGGGAGCTATATCCAAATCTGAACCGATTTCTTTGAAATTCACCATTTTTATCGAGAGTCAAGAGAAAATCCTTTCCACTAAATTTCAAGAGAATTGGTTAACAAATGACCATTTTATTGCATTATTACTGCAAATCGGATCAACATATATATGGGAGCTATATGCAAATCTGAACCGATTTCTATGAAATTCGCCAGTAATATTGAAAGTCATAAGAAAATCCTTTCTGTCAAATTTCGAGAGAATCGGCTAAAAAATGACCATTTTATTGCTGTATTACTGCAAATCGGACAAACATATATATGGGAGCTTTATGCAAATCTGAACCGATTTTCATGAAATTCACCAAAAATATCGAGAGTCAAGAAAATATCCTTCCTGCCAAATTTCAAAAGAATCGGTTAGCAAGTGACCATTTTATTGCATTATTACTGCAAATCGGACAAACATATATACGGAAGCTATATCCAAATCTAAACCGATTTCTATGAAATTCACCAGTAATGTTAAGAGTCATAGGAAAATCCTTCCTGCCAAATTTCGAGGGAATCGGTTAGCAAACCCCCATTTTATTGCAGAACTAGCAGAACCGGGCCCGCTCCGCTGCGCCTTCTTTTACTTTATGTGGTACAAAATTATCCTTTGAATATTTATTTTTGACAGTAAAAGAGCTTTCTATGAAATACCATGCTACGAATGCCTTATCCGAATCCCATATGATCTATATTGGTGTATGAATTCGCTCAGGGGGTATTCAGGTCATTTGAATTTGAATGTTAGATGTTCCTCATTCTTAAAAGACTTCTACATGGATACTGGGAATGACCCCAGGGTGGTGTTTGGTGGGTCAAGGGGGTGGTGTGGACCCCCAGATATATGGTCCCGAAAGTGGGTACGTGTTTCGGGCTCTACTCCCAAATACCTTTCATTTGAGCTCCATATTGCAATGGTTGGAAAATTTTCTCCAATTATGTTCAATTTAGGGGTGTTTTCTGAAGTGAGGAGGTCCCCCAGACACATAGCCCTGAGAAAAATATCAGTATCGTATTCTGCCCTCAAATACCATTTATTTAAACCCCATATTGCCATTGCTTTATGGGGAGTTTACATGATGAGGCGTTGCCCAAACACATGGGCCCAGCAAATACGTCCTATTTGGGGGTTGTTATGGTTGTGGGACGTCCCCTTCACAGTTGATCCCTAATGTTCTTCATTTGAGCTACATTTTTCAATAGTCGGCAAACATGCCCGGTTTGGGGAGTGTTTCGGGGGATGGGATGGGCCACTCAGTGATTTGGCTTTCAAAAAAAAATATATATCAGATTCGTGTTATACTCTAAAAGACCTCTTATTTAAGCCTAATATTGCAATGGTCAGCAAATACTTCCTATTTGGGTGGTGTTATGGGGGTGGGGTGGCCCCATAGACACTTTTCCCGAATATTGATGTCAGATTTGTGGCTTACTTCCAAAGGCCTTTCATTTGAGCCCCATATTGCTATGGTCGTAAATTTGTCTTCTTTGGTGGATGGGCGACCCCCAAGCAATTGGTCCCACATCGGGATATCAGATTCATATTCTACACTCAAACACCTTTTATTTAAGCCCCATATTGTCATGGCCTCTAAATAAGTCCTGTTTGGGTGGTGTTTTCGGGAAGGGGCTGACCCCTAGAAACTTGGTTCCACATATCAGATTCGTATTTTACTCGCAAAAACCTTTCATTTGAGTCTCATATTGCCACGGTCGGTAAATATGTCCGATTTAAGGGTGTTTTGGGGGTTGGGGTGGTCCTCCAAACTCTAAGTCCTACAATTGAACGTCATATACGCTTTCTAATCTTAAATACCTTTCATTTGAGTCCCATATTGTCGTGATTGGTCTATATAAATATATTTGGTAAGTTTTGGGGGAGGGGCGGCCCCCCTAGGTATCCCATCCGGAATTAGGATACCGAATTTTTGTTTTTAGGTTACTATAAGAGAGTACACAATATTTACCTTAAATCGCACCACCCATTTCCAAGATCTGGCGTTTCTGTAAATTAGGGTAAGGGGGAGGGTCCGCTCCCCCTTCAGATATCAAAAAATGTGGTACCCTATTTTCACCACGGGATCATTATGCAACATCTGTGAAAATTTCAAGAAAACCGGTACCACAGTAGCGGTGTAGGGTATAAAAACCGTCCTTATATCTATACAGCACCAGAAAATTTTGCCATTTAGATGGTAGATGTAGAAGTTAATTTATTTATTCTTAAGTTTTATTTCTCTTAAATATTTTCAAACAAAACTTTTCGTTTTATGATAACAACAAGTTTTCCTCAATATTGTGTTATTGTAAATATTTCTTTAAGATCACCTGCCATTACAAAGGCAAAGTGCTATCTAAGAAACGAAATTTCTGAGAAGAACATATGCTTCAACTACACTACACCATGATAAGAAAAGAAATATTTCTTTGGAATTTTCATTTGAACAATTTCATGGTAAAAGCTTCTTTCCAAATAAATACAACAAAAAACAATTCCAAAGAAATTAGGCCAAGAAAAATATATTGTACTTGAACAAATTCTGAGAATCATTTATTTTTCTACAATAAAATGTAACACCCATAATGAAGGGAGAAAGACACATAGATAAATATACGGATCTGATTCACTTTAGCTATGTCCGCCTGCCTATTTGTCCATGTTCCTTTGTCTACAAATTGTAAATCGCAATTTACATCAACTCAACTTTATATTTGGCAGAGACATTTGTATTGGCTTAAATAGGAAAACTATAGAAATTTTTGAGGAGATCGGTTCAGCTTTGGATATTGCTCTCATATGCACATATGTTCATCTAATTTAGATTCATATTGTAATAATGTGGACATTTGTTAGCCGATTCTTTTCCTTTAACCATCCTTCCTTCCGTCCGTTCTTCCTTTTGCTCGTTCTTGCTTCTGTCAGTTCTTCCTTCAGTCCGTCTGTCTTGCCTTCCCTCTGTCCATCCATCCTTTCTTAAGCCGGTCCTTCCTTAAGCAGCAGCAGCAGTAGGAAAACCATACTACACGAAGGCGAAAAATTTTCGATCTAGTAGTCTGTCATCTTTAGGTTAGGTTAGGTTGAAAAGAGGGTGCAGATATTAGTCCCCCCCATGCCACTATGGACATACACCTAAGCCAGTAATCGGCTTGCTGTGCGCTCTAAAAACTATGAATTAACCTCTAAAAAGAAAATTGTAAGTTAGAAATTCCGTGCTACTTACAAAATCCTTAATTATTTTCAATCCCACTCCCCTAAGTTGGTTCATGTCTGGCATTGTGTCCCCATCTAAGTTCCGGTATTTGTTAGACGCAAAAGCCGGGCATTGACTCATCATCTTCCCCGCATGCCCTACACATGCTATCACTTGCCGCACCCATTTTACATGAGTGAGCTCGTAGTCCTATGTGTCCCGTTATAATACCAGTAGCTATACTGATCTCCTTCTTGCTTCCTTTAAGTAATAGCCTCGTCTTCTCACGATCTGTATCCCTCCATAGGACTTTCGCCGTCCTACCGACCATTTCGCTGTCCCACAATGTCGCATGCGCATTCGTCGCCACTCCCTTAACTCGGATTGCGTCGACCTCTAGCCTTCGCCGCCATATCGTCTGCCCTTTCATTTCGCCTTACTCCGTTATGGCCCGGCACCCAAACGATGCAGATTTTGCCATCCTCAGAGAAGGCGTTAATCTCCTTGATACACTGCAAGACTGTTTGTGACCTTACCGTCCTGGTTGTTATTGCCCTTATGGCAATTTTACTGTCGGTAAAGATGTTCACTCTCGACGTCCTTGCGTTAGCACCACACCACTTCATGCATTCCTTGATCGCCCAGATCTCCGCCTGCAGGACCGTATTATAGTCAGGCAGTCTAAAACAGATCTCAGTTCCCGGGTTCTCAATGTAGGCCCTTAGGCCCACTCTGTCCTCTAGCTTTGATCCATCCGTGTAACATGATTTTCCAGATGGCAATACTAGGGTTCCTTCAATCCAAGACTGTGCCGATGGCAGCAGTGCCTCGCACTCGACTTTGAGGTTTATCTCAAGTATCTTATCGGAAACCTTCTCCCTTCCTTCCCGGTTTCCTTTCGTCGCCTCGATTATACCGCAATGGTATGAGCTGTTGCCATCCTCAATCCATTCTCCCATCGTCTTAAGTCTCATAACCGCATTGGCTGCCTCACACTTAATCTGTATGTCAATGGGTCGGATATCTAGAATCGTCTCCAGTGCCCTAGTGGGCGTGGTCCACATCGCTCAGCCTATGCCAAGACAAGATGTTCTCTCAACCTGTTGTATGGTCCTTATGTTGCACTTTTTCTCCATAGCAGTCTACCAAACTACTGAGGCATAAGTAAGCATTGGTCTAATCATGCTCCTGTAGAGCCAGTGGACTACTTGGATTCAGGCGCCATTTCGAGCCTAAGGCCCATCTACGTAGTGCCCAACGTCTGTGAGCTTTCTCAGTACGCTCCCGAATCTGACACTTCCATTCAGTCTGGCATCTTTTATGCTGAAGACTCTTGAGAGGTTGAGGTAGAGACATATCTTTGGGCAAAGATCCCTGGAGATCCCCTGTCGCGGTAGCAGTAAAGGCAAATCCACTCAACCAGCCCTTCACGACCTAGACGGCGATATATTGGGTTGCCCAAAAAGTAATTGCGGATTTTTCATATAGTGGGCGTTGACAAATTTTTTCACAGCTTGTGACTCTGTAATTGTATTCTTTCTTCTGTCAGTTATCAGCTGTTACTTTTAGCTTGCTTTAGAAAAAAAGTGTAAAAAAAGTATATTTGATTAAAGTTCATTCTAAGTTTTATTAAAAATGCATTTACTTTCTTTTAAAAAATCCGCAATTACTTTTTGGGCAACCCAATACAATGATAGCATTTCATAACATTGAAGGTGCATTCAATAATGTAAAACCGACATCAATCATCAAGGAATTGAAGATTCTAGGCATCAACTCTACCGTTTCCGTGCTTCCTTCCCTCAGGCAATTATTCCGTAAGTTCTTCCTTCTGTTAGTCCTTATATTCTGTAGGTCCTTCCTTCTTTCCGTTCTTCCTGCTGTTCGTCCTTCCTTCTGAATGTCGCATAGTATGCCAAAGGCGAAACAATTGGAGATACGTTCACAACTTTTTACCAGTTGATCTGAGCGGTAAAAAATGTTCCAGACATTTGTAGAGGACGAAATGGGCTTGCAGGAAAATGGAAAAGGTAGTTCTCTATATCTTACATACAGGGTGAGATACAAGGTGTCAATGTAGAAAATGTTGCTTATCAAATTTGAGAAAAATTGGAGTAACACTGTGGATTCCAGAGTAAAAGTACCAAAAACATAACATAATTGTTGAAAGTCAAAACAGAAGAATAATTGCGCTCTCCAGAGGCTCAAGATGTTAAGATCTTAGAACGGTTTATATGGCAGCTATATCAAGTTGTGAACCGATTTAGATCATACTTAACACAGTTGTTGAAGGTACTAAAAAATGACTTCATACGAAATTTTAGCCAAATCGAATAAGAATTGCGCCGTCTAGAGGCTCAAAAAATTCAAGTTCCCCCCCATTCCATGGTGGAGGGTATTAAAACGATTGGGGAGCGGCCATCATCGATCACATTTGCCCATATCATCACTTTGGAAGGAAAATTACTTTGGCTGGCCGTTCGTAGGCTCAGAAAAGAAAAGAAAAAACTATAATTTTGGGAGTTTACAAATTGCTCGATGTGGAAATTTTTCACGTCACGTCACGTAACGCAATGTTCGCAAGTTTATAACTTTCGAGCAATTGCAGCAACGTCTTTGCTTTTTCGAATATTTTTTTTACTTTGTTGTAAGATGGTGTACCTTTTGAAACTTGAAAGATTTTACCACTACGGCGTTGATTTCGTTGCGTTCGAGCCTTCACTCGCCAAACCACTTAAGGTGTTCACAAATGTGGCACATTTTGTCTGCTTTTTGCAAAATTTGTATGAGATATACATCGGTCCATGGTGTTAAGAATCAAAAGATCGACACAGTCGAACTTAATGCGTTTGACTTTTTATACCCTCCACCATAAGATGGGGGGTATACTAATTTCGTCATTCTGATTGTAACTACTCGAAATATTCATCTGAGACCCCATAAAGTATATATATTCTTGATCGTCGTGAAATTTTATGTCGATCCAGCCATGTCCGTCCGTCTGTTCCTCCGTCCGTCTGTTCCTCCGTCCGTCCGTCCGTCTGTCTGTCGAAAGCACGCTAACTTCCGAAGGAGTAAAGCTAGCCGCTTGAAATTTTGCAAAAATACTTCCTATTAGTGTAGGTCGGTTGGTATTGTAAATGGGCCATATCGGTCCATGTTTTGATATAGCTGCCATATAAACCGATCTTGGGTCTTGACTTCTTGAGCCTCTAGAGTGCGCAATTCTTATCCGATTGGAATGAAATTTTGCACGACGTGTTTTTTTGTGACATCCAACAACTGTGCCAAGTATGGTTCAAATCAGTCCGTAACCTGATATAGCTGCCATATACACCGATCTGGGGTTTTGACTTCATGAGCCTCTAGAGTGCGCAATTCTTATCCGATTGGAATGAAATTTTGCACGACGTGTTTTGTTACGATATCCAACAACTGTGCCAAGTATGGTTTAAATCGGTCTATAACCTGATATAGCTGCCATATAAACCGATCTTGGGTCTTGACTTCTTGAGCCTCTAGAGTACGCAATTCTTATCCGATTGGAATGAAATTTTGCACGACGTGTTTTGTTATGATATCCAACAACTGTGCCAAGTATGGTTTAAATCGGTCCATAGCCTGATATAGCTGCCATATAAACGGATCTTGGGTCTTGACTTCTTGAGCCTCTAGAGTGCGCAATTCTTATCCGATTGGAATGAAATTTTGCACGACGTGTTTTGCTATGATATCCAACAACTGTGCCAAGTATGGTTCAAATCGGTTCATAACCTGATATAGCTGCCATATAAACGGATCTTGGGTCTTGACTTCTTGAGCCTCTAGAGTGCGCAATTCTTATCCGATTGGAATGAAATTTTGCACAACGTGTTTTGCTATGATATCCAACATCTGTGCCAAGTATAGTTCAAATCGGTCCATAACCTGATATAGCTGCCATATACACCGATCTGGGGTTTTGACTTCATGAGCCTCTAGAGTGCGCAATTCTTATCCGATTGGAATGAAATTTTGCACGACGTGTTTTGTTACGATATCCAACAACTGTGCCAAGTATGGTTCAAATCGGTTCATAACCTTATAAAGCTGTCATATAAACCGATCTTGGGTCTTGACTTCTTGAGCCTCTAGAGGGCGCAATTCTTATCCAACATTGCGTTACGTGACGAGAAAAATTTCCACATCGAGCAATTCGTAAACTCCCAAAATTATAGTTTTTTCTTAACCGATCGCACTTACGATGATTTGAGCCTACGAACGGCCAGCCTAAGTAATTTTCCTTCTAAAGCGATGGTATGGGCAAATGTGATCGATGATGGCCGCTCTCCAATCGTTTTTTTAGCCTCCACCATGGAATGGGGGGAACTTGAATTTTTTGAGCCTCTAGAGGGCGCAATTCTTATCCAATTTGAATGAATTTTGGCACGTAGTATTTTGTTATGATATCCAACAACTGTGCCAAGTATGGTTCAAATCGGTTCATAACCTGATATAGCTGCCATATAAACCGATCTGGGATCTTGACTTCTTGAGCCTCTAGAGGTCGCAATTATTATCCGATTTGCCTGAAATTTTGTACGACGGATTCTCTCATGACCATTAACATACGTGTTTATTATGGTCTGAATCGGTAAATAGCCCGATACAGCTCCCATATAAATCGATCTCTCTATTTTACCTCTTGAGCCCACAAAGGGCGCAATTCTTATTCGAATTGGCTGACATTTTACACAGGTCTCCAACATATAATTTAATTGTGGTCCAAACCGGACCATATCTTGATATCGCTCTAATAGCAGAGCAAATCTTTTCTTATATCCTTTTTTTGCCTAAGAAGAGATGCCGGGAAAAGAACTCGACAAATGCGATCCATGGTGGAGGGTATATAAGATTCGGCCCGGCCGAACTTAGCACGCTTTTACTTGTTTTTAATTTTTTTTGTGTTAATTTTTTTTTTATAGATTTTAATTACTGCCTCGGTTTTAAAAATTGAAGTTCCATTCCATCTCGGATTTTTGACCCTTATTCACTTTTTTTGTTGTATATATTTCATTTTATGAATCCTTTAAAAAAAATCTTAACTAACTTGGTACAGTTAGTCGTTTTTTGTTCTTAGTTTCCCATTTTTATTTATTTTTTTTTGTTAAATTACCATGGTCAGTTAAACTTTCTTAAAACTTTTAAACAAATACTTTTTTTTTAATAATATTATCAAAGTCACTACTGCTTGCGTGCAACAAATGTGTAATGTTGAAAGTCGCTCAGTCAACTGCTTAGAAGAGCTATCAAGTAATAGAAAGAATAGGGGAAAATTCTGCTGTGTCATTATCGAAAGCACTTTGTAAATAACTAATCTATCTATAGTAAATAAAAGTAAGTCGTAAAGATATGTAATTGGACGTTAACATACAAGAATCCTAAGATAGTCGAGGTGCTTCTTTGGAAAATGATTGACAATGTTCAAATTTACCATTGAGAAAGATTCTGTCATATCAAAAAATGTTTGAGATTGCAAGAAATGCATGATAAAATAGAAATTTTTATACCCACCACCATAGGATGGGGGGTATATTAATCTAGTCCTCGAAATACTAATCTACGCCCCATAAAGTATATATATTCTGGATCGTCTCGACATTCCGAGTCGATCTAGCCATGTCCGTCCTTCTGTCGAAATCATAATAGCGGGCGAACGCATATGGCTAAACGCTTGAAATTTTGCACAGATACTTCTTATTGATGTAGGTCCCTGGGGATTGCAAATGGGCCATACCGGTTCAGATTTAGATATAGCTCCTATATAAACCGATCTTCCTATTTGACTTCTCGAGCCCCTAGGAGCCTCAATTTTTGTCCGACTTGGCTGAACTTTGGAATCGGTTTGATCCGAATCGGTCTATACACAGATATTGCCCCCATATAAACCGATCGTCATTTTTGACTTCTTATATATTGGGTTGCCCAAAAAGTAATTGCGGATTTCTTAAAAGAAAGTAAATTCATTTTTAATTAAACTTAGAATGAACTTTAATCAAATATACTTTTTTTCTAAAGCATGCTAAAAGTAACAGCTGATAACTGGCAGAAGAAAGAATGCAATTACAGAGCCACAAGCTGTGAAAAAATTTGTCAACGCCGACTATATGAAAAATCCGCAATTACTTTTTGGGCAACCCAATAACAAGTAAAAGCGGGCTAAGTTCGGCCGGGCCGAATCTTACATACCCTCCACCATGGATCGCATTTGCCGTGTTCTTCTCCCGGCATCTCTTCTTAGGCAAAAAAGGATATAAGAAAAGATTTGCTCTGCTATTATTATATTATTACATGTTGGACACCTGTGTAAAATGTTAGCCAATTCGAATAAGAATTGCGCCCTTTGGGGGCTCAAGAAGTAAAATAGAGAGATCGATTTATATGGGAGCTGTATCGGGCTATAGACCGATTAAGATCATAATAAACACGTATGTTGATGGTCATGAGAGGATCCGTAGTACATAATTTCAGGCAAATCGGATAATAATTGCGACCTCTAGAGGCTCAAGAAGTCAAGATCCCAGATCGGTTTATATGTCAGCTATATCAGGTTATGGAGCGATTTAAACCATACTGGGCACAGTTGTTGGATATCATAACAAAACACGTCGTGCAAAATTTCATTCCAATCGGATAAGAATTGCGCACTCTAGAGGCTCAAGAAGTCAAGACCCAAAATCGGTTTATATGGCAGCTATATCAAAACATGGACCGATATGGCCCATTTACAATACCAACCGACCTACACTAATACGAAGTATTTGTGCAAAATTTCAAGCGGCTAGCTTTACTCCTTCGGAAGTTAGCGTGCTTTCGACAGACAGACGGACGGACATGGCTATATAATTTATGGGGTCTCAGACGAATATTTCGAGTAGTTACAAACAGAATGACGAAATTTGTATACCCGCCATCTTATGGTGGAGGGTATAAAAATCACTGGTGTTTGTGTGTTTGTTCCGTATAGACTCAAATACGGCTTAACCGATTACCTTGAAATCTTCACACGTTAGTTGGTCTGGAAGGAAACATGGGCTATATAATTTTTTGATATCGTAAAGGGGGCGAACCCTCCCCCTTACCCCAAAAGTACTACCCAAAAATAAAAATTTTCCGATCGGGACAAAATGGGGCTCAAATGAAAGTTATGCAGGAGTAGAGTACGAATTTCATATTAAAAATCGGGTCCAAGTAACTTGGGAGCCACCCAAACCCCAAAACCCCCTATAATATTGGGTTGCCAAAAAAAGTAGTTGCGGATTTTTTAAAAGAAAGTAAATGCATTTTTAATAAAACTTAGAATGAACTTTAATCAAATATACTTTTTTTACACTTTTTTTCTAAAGCAAGTTAAAAGTAACAGCTGATAACTGACAGAAGAAAGAATGCACTTACAGAGTCACAAGCTGTGAAAAAATTTGTCAACGCCGACTATATGAAAAATCCGCAATTACTTTCTGGGCAACCCAATAGCTTTATTAGACGATCATGACAATATGGGACTCAAATGATAGGTATTCAGGGATAGATTACAAATATGTTCAGGAAGCAGGAAAAGGCTTTATAATTTGTTGATAACGGGGGGCGGAGGGGGAGGACCCCGTTACCCCAAAAAACCACACAAAATTAATAGTGAAACTATAACGGAGATATGGATATCATATGAAAGGTATTGAAGAATAGAATACGAATATGACATTAAAAATTTGACCAAAGTACCCAGGAAGAATGATAAAGAAATGAATTCCATGCAATGGGTGGTGTTTTCACCATCAAAAACCCCCTAAATGGGCTTATTAGCCATGGTCGGCTAATCCAACTCAAATTAAAGTATTGGGTTGCCCAAAAAGTAATTGCGGATTTTTCATATAGTCGGCGTTGACAAAATTTTTTTCACAGCTTGTGACTCTGTAATTGCATTCTTTCTTCTGTCCGTTATCAGCTGTTACTTTTAGCTTGCTTTAGAAAAAAAGTGTAAAAAAGTATATTTGATTAAAGTTCATTCTAAGTTTTATTAAAAATGCATTTACTTTCTTTTAAAAAATCCGCAATTACTTTTTGGGCAACCCAATAATTTGGGAGTAGATTAGGAAAATGGCATTAAAATGTTTGTTGAAGATATATAGGTGGCGCTTAACTTCCTTAAAACACCTCAAATAGGTAATTTGACCCATCATGACAACATGTGACTCCAATGAAAGGTGTTTGAGAGTAGAAAAGGAATCCAGTTTTGGAGCCAACCCATATATATTTAATGACCATGGCAGTTTTGGGCTTAAATGAAAGGTATTGGGATATTTGAATGCAATGTCTGAGGTACTATTCCACCCCCGAAAAAACACTCCCCGTCAAATGAATATATGCACCAATCACGGCAATATAGGACTGAAATGAAACAGGACTTATTATTCGACTATGGTAATATGGGGCTGCAAGTAAAGGGTTGTGCGTCTAGGGGCCTTACCATTCCAAATGGTCAATAAGGGACTGAAATGAGAGGTAGTTATGAGTAGAGTACGATTTTCGTAATTATTTTACGGTTAAAGTATCTGGGGGTTCTTCCACTCCCCAAAAACACCAACCTAACTGGACATGTTTAACGACTTTGTCAATGTGGGGGCTCTAATGGAAGTTATTAGAGAATATAGTTCAAATCTGATATACATTTTTAAGGCCAAGAGGGAAACACCCCACCTCCAAATACTCTCAAACCAGAGACATTTGTCAACCTTTTCAATATGGGAATCCAATGAAAGTTATTTGGAAATTGACTGCTTTGGCTACAGTAGAGTACTTTTTGAGAAATAGTTGCCCACTGTGTCTTTGCAACTGCATTAGAACGCATTTCAAACAACAATAATAGCCATGATTTATGTAGTCATGCTGCAAATTGCTGATTCCTCTGACAAAAGAGCTGTCATAACATGGCAATTACGTAGACATTAGCTTCAATCAAGCGAAATGTTAAATGCATTTTGTAGATTATTTACTACAAAAGTACAGTTCAGTGAATTGTAATAAAATTTCATGAAGTATATTTTAGCCTTTGACATCATACTAAAAAAATTAAGATTTTCAAATTCTATTGATTTAAGGAATTTATGCTGTGTTAAATATGGTAGTAATGGTTCTGTGGGGCTTTGAGATGGCAAAGTCAAGACCTATCTTGGTTATTTCTCAATTGTGGGCACAAACTTCTCGGTGTTGAGCTTACATCTGTTGCGCAATCTGTAAGGCATTAAGTTCGACCGGGCCGAACTTTGGATACCCACCACCTCGGGTATATATGTAAACCCCATTTCGTCACAATCCGATGAAAATTGGATAACTTATCCACCCAAATTCGGAAAGGGCATAGAGTGGTCTTACAAAAAGTCACTGTTGAATAAATAAAGCTTTTATGACCTTCAGACCCTTAACCGGCGTATCGGTCTATATGACAGCTATATCTAAATACATTCCTATTTTGACCATATTTAGGTCAGATGGCTGGTGGCCTAAAACCACTCATTGCTTTTTTCAGTGAAATTGGATAAAAAATAATGCTTTTATGGGCTTCAGACCCTTCATCGCGAGACCGGTCTATATGGCAGCTATATCGAAATATAGTCCGAACCAAACAATATTCGAGACGGATGTCGAGAGACCTAAAACTATCCACTGTTTCAAATTTCAGCGAAATCGGGTAATAAATAAAGATTTTATGGGCTTCACACCCTCTATCGGCAGATCGGTCTATATGGCAGCTATATCTAAATATAGTCCGATTTGAACCTCACTTAGGTCAGATGTCGGGAGGCTTAAAATACACTACTGTTTCAAATTTCAGAGAAATTGGGCAATAAATAAAGCTTTTATGGGCTTTAGACCCTTTATCGGCTGATCGGTATATATGGCAGCTATATCTAAATATAGTCCAACCTAAACTATATTTGGGTCAAATGTTGGTAGGCCCAAAACTACTCACTGTTTTAAATTTCAGCGAAATCGGATAAAAAATAAAGCTTTAATGGGCTTCAGACCCTTTATCGGGAGATCGGTCTATATGGCAGCCATATCTAAATACTGCCCGATTTGAACCATATTTAGGTTCGAAGATGAGAGGCCTGAAACTACTCACTTTTTCAAATTTCAGGGAAATCGGTGAAAAAATAAAGCTTTTACGGGCTTGGGACTCTTTATCGGCAGATCGGTCTATATGGCAGCTATATCTATATATAGTCCGATCTTAACCATACTTAGACCAGATGTCGGGAGGCTTAAAATAACCCACCGTTTTAAAGTTCAGCGAAATTGGACAATAAATAAAGCTTTTATGAGCTTCAGACCCTTTATCGGCAAATCGGTGTATATGGTAGCTATATCTAAATATAGTCTGATCTGAACCATTTTTGGTTCAGATGTCGGGAGGCCTAAAACTACTCGCTGTTTAAAATTTCAGCAACATCGTATAAAAAATTAAGTTTTTTTGGGCATTAGATCCTTTATCGGTAAATCAGTCTATATAGCACCTATATCCAAATATGCTTCGATTTGGTCCGTTCAAGAACTTAACCAGCGTGCATCAGAAAAACGTAGCTTAATATCACAGTTGTTGGAAGTCACAACAGAAAACCGTATGCAAAATTTCAGCCAAATATAACAAAAATTGCGGCTGTAAGGACTCAAGAAGTCAAATCAAGGGATCGGTTTACATGGGAACTATATCCAAATCTGAACCGATATGACCCATTTGTAATCCCCAACGACCTACATCAATATTAGGTATCTGTGCAAAATTTCAAGAGGCTAGCTTTACGCGTTCGACCGCCATCGTGATTTCGACCGATGGACGGACGGACATGGCTAGATCGACTAAGAATGACGACACGATCAAGAATGTATACACTTTATGGGGTCTTAGATCACTATTTCGAGGGTTACAAACGGAATGACTTGATTAGTATACCCTCATCCTATGGTGGTGGGTATAAAAATGCCGGATCTCAAAGATGGTTACACCGATTTAAGCGAAATTTTTGTTTGCGCCCTTGTGGTAGCTCAAAAATTCGAAATTTGTATAAAAATTTGGGGGAACGCCCGACCCCAAAACCCAACTAAACGGGCATGTTTATCGATCCAAACAATATGGACATCAAATGAGAGGTATTTAAGCGTAGAATAGGAATTTGGTATAAAAATTTCGACCAAGTCTATTGTGGGCCTCCCCAACCCCGAAAGATCCCTAAATGGATATGCTTACAGATTTGGGCAACATCAATCAAATGAACGGTATTAAAGTGTAGAGCTTGAATTTGATACACAAGTTTAGCCTCAAGTGTATGGGTCGCTCCATTCCCAAAAAATCACACACGGCCTGTTTATTGATTGGAGCACTTTGGATATCAAACGAAAGGTTGATATCCAAAGTACCTGGAGGCCGCCGCAACCCCAGAAAAAGCTCCAACCTGGACATGTAGATCGATCGGGACAAAATGCCACTCAGACAAGTAAAGCCCTCCCGCAGCTTCTGGGGGTAGATGCCATCTTGGCCAGGAGACTTGTATCTTTCTTTGATGGCAACGTGGAGATTGTCTTCCTGGTCTGGGGGCGTTCTGCCATTCTTGGGTTCCCCTGTCAGATTGTGCTGGGTTCCCGGTAGGAATTTTCTTTTCCAGCCATTTTCCATTTACCGCGAAATGTTAAACCCACCACCGTAGGATAGGGTTTATATTCATTTTTTAGTCATTCCGTTTGCAACACATCCAATCCGCCTATGAGGCTGAACTCCTGGGTTCGAATCCTGGCGAGACCATCAGAACAAATTTTCAGCGGTGATTTTCCCCTCCTAATGCTGGCAACATTTATGAGGTACTATGCCATGTAAAACTTCTCTCCAAAGAGGTGTCGCACTGCGGAACACCGTTCGGACTCGGTTATAAAAAGGAGACCCCTTATCATTGAGCTAAAACTTGAATCGGACAGCACTCATTGATATGTGAGAAGTTTGCCATTGTTCCTTAGTGGAATGTTCATGGGCAAAATTTGCATTTGTACACATCGAAATTTCAATTTCCGACCCTACAAAGTATATATATTTCGGATCGTCGTAAAATTCTAAGACTATTTAACGATGTCCGTGTGTCTATCCGTGTCTATCCGTCTGTCCTTCTATCCATCTGCCCGTCCGTCTGTTGTAATCACTCTACAGGCTACAAAAATTGAGATATTGAGCTAAAATTTGGCACAGATACGTCTTTTTGATGCACGCTGGTTAAGTTCTTGAACGGGCCAAATCGGACCATATTTGGATATAGCTGCCATATAGACCGATCTCCCGATTAAGGGTCTGAAGCCCATTAAAGCTTTATTTATTGCCTAATTTCGCTGAAATTTGAAACAGTGAGTAGTTTTAGGCCTACCAATATCTGATCCAAATATGGTTCAGATCGGACTATATTTAGATATAGCTGCCATATAGACCGATCTCCCGATAAAGGGTCTAAAGCCAATAAAAGCATTATTTTTTATCCAATTTCGCTGAAATTTGAAACAGTGAGTAGTTTTAAGCCTACAAATATCTGATCAAAATATGGTTCAGATCGGACTATATTTAGATATAGCTGCCATATAGACCGATCTGCCGATAAAGGGTCTAAAGCCCATAAAAGCTTTATTTATTACCCAATTTCGCTGAAAGTTGAAACAGTGAGGAGTTTTAAGCCTTCGAACATCTGACCCAAATATGGCTCAGATCGGACCATATTTAGATATAGCTGCCATATAAACCGATCTCCCGATAAATGGTCTGAAGCACATAAAAGCTTTATTTATTGCCCAATTTCGCTGAAATTTGAAACAGTGTGTAGTTTTAGGCCTACCAATATCTGACCCAAATATGGTTCAGATCGGACTATATTTAGATATAGCTGCCATACAGATCGATCTGCCGATAAAGGGTCTGAAGACCATTAAAGCTTTATTTATTGCCCAATTTCGCTGAAATTTGAAACAGTTAGTAGTTTTAGGCCTACCAACATCTGACCTAAATATGGTTCAGATCGGACTATATTTAGACATAGCTCCCATATAGACCGATCTCCCGATAAAGGGTCTAAAGCCCATAAAAGCTTTATTTATTGCCCAATTTCGCTGAAATTTTAAACAGTGAGAAGTTTTAGGCCTACCAACATCTGACCTAAATATGGTTCAGATCGGACTATATTTAGATATAGCTCCCATATGGACCGATCTCCCGATAAGGGGTCTAAAGCCCATAGAAGCTTTATTTATTGCCCAATTTCTCTGAAATTTGAAACAGTGAGTAGTTTAAGGCCTACCAACATCTCACCCAAATATGGTTCAGATCGGACTATATTTAGATATAGCTGCCGTACAGACCGATCTGCCGATAAAGGGTCTAAAGCCCATAAAGCATTATTTTTTATCCAATTTCATTGAAATTTGAAACAGTGAGTAGTTTAAGGCCTACCAATATCTGACCCAAATATGGTTCAGATCGGACTATATTTGGATATAGCTCCCGTATAGACCGATCTGCCGATCAAGGGTCTAAAGCCCCTAAAAGCATTATTTTTTTTCCCAATTTCACTGAAATTTAAAACACTGAGTAGTTGTAGGCTTCCCGACATCTGATCCTGGGGTTAGTCATATTTCTGACGGCATTTCGCAAACCTAGCTATGACGTCGAACGCCAGGGTTCAAATCAAAAATTTTTCAGCGATGGTTATCCCCTTACTAATGCTGGCTACATATCCTGGGGTATCCTGCCAAGTTTAAACTACTCTGAGGTGTCGCCATGCGGCACGCCATTCGGACTCGGAATACAAAAGGAGGCCTCTATCATTGAGCTTATTATCCAAAGTTCGACTTAGTTGAAATTATTGCATCTGCACTCTTTGCTGATATTGGCTGGCATTCTTAAATGAAACACATTTAAAGTTTTTGAATTGTTTAAATATTTTTTAAGTACTAGTTTTTATTATTTTTTTTTCTTTTTGTTCAATACATTTTTGTTGTGTTTTCTTCTCATTATTAAATAGTAATTTTTGATTTCGAGTTGCTGTTATTGTTAAAGTGTTTAAATTTTACAAAAACGAAAAAACCATGTAAATCACAATAATTAGGCAAAGAATAATAAACCGTTTTTTTTGTGTTTTGCAAATATTTTTTGTCAACGTAGGCATTTTCTGAATTCATAGGTGTTTCACTTAAATGCTAAAGATTTATTAATTTGAAAATGTTTTAGACTAATTAGAATCAATGATTTTCAATTAGTTGCAATTAGTAAGTTATTCGATAATAAAAATACAATCATTAAAAGGTAGTACTAAAATTAAAAAAAAAAATATTGTAGATATGCTGGAAATATATCATAGATGCGTGTCGTATAAGTGTATGAATGCAGGTATGTATGTATGCAGATATCTATAAATGTAAGGTGTGTTGTAGGTGTATGTGTTTCTTTTGTTGTGTTGTTAATTATATTATGCCTTATTATCATTATTATTGTTTTATTTGTTTGTGGCCTAGAGCTTAAATTAGTAAGTTCCATTTGTTGTTGTTTTATTTGTTATTATCCTCTATGAAGTTTTGAAAAAAATTGGTGTTAAACTTCGAGCATGAATCCTTAAATAATTGTGGTTGCTTTTTCTTTTGTTCCAAAGAAGAAAGGAAAAACAAACAACGCTTTGTATGTTGCACATATGTTGTCAAATTAGTTTTTGTTGTTCATTTGTTTGTTTTTGTTTTATTGGTTGTTGTGGTTGTAGTCTATGGTCCTTAGGCTTATTCGCAATTTGAACAATTAGTAAAAACATCCGTTTCCATGTCAAATAATATGCACTTCCGTTTCCTTTTGTGGTCAAATTCATTTGGTTGGATTTTTGTTTTATTGCTTGCATGTCTGTGTGTGTGTGAGAGAGAGAGAAAGATAGAATGATGCTTGGCATGGTTGTGCCAATGCTGTCATCACTCTGCTGCACAACCACCCCAACAACATTTACAAAAACTTTGATATGTAACGTTTCTGTATCAGACGTCCGGCTTTCTTTTTCAAAACGCAAAATCGTATTAACTGCTAATCAGCATAATTTGTGGTCTGCGGTGGCACTCTGGGATAGAGCTGTAATTATGGCAAAAGAGGCATTCAAGTGATTAATTAGCACAAAATATTATTGCCATCGGGGGGTTTGTTTTTTTTTTTTGTGGTACTTACTCCCAACAGATTGCGTGGCACATAGCCCTCCTCGTTTTGTTCATTTTTCGCCCACCACCATTCACTTTCCGCATCATCGCCTTTTCGCAATATGATGAGGCGATCGTTGACATTGAACGTTAATTCATCGCTATTTTGTGCCTCATACGAGAATACAGCATACACTTCACCATTATGAAGTATGCCAAGTTTTTCTTGAATGCCTGAAAAAGTGTAGAGAAGGGGAGAGATTTTAATGATGGTGACATGATAATAAAAAATTAAATAGAATAAATAACTAGCTGGCCCGGTGTGCTTCGCTTCACCCTAAAGTGTTTGCGGCCCCCTTTTTATACCCTCCATAGGATGGGGGTATACTAATTTCGCCACTCTGTTTGTAACTCTTCGAAATATGCGTCTAAGTCCCCCCATAAAGTATATAAATTCTTGATCGCTGAACGCTTGGGTTCGAACCCTGGCAGGACCATCGGACGATTTCAGCTGTGGTTTTCCCCTCCTAATGCTGGCAACATTTGTGAGGTACTATGCCATTGAAAAACTTCTCTCCAAAGAGGTGTCGCACTGCGGCACGCCGTTCGGACTCGGCTATAAAAAGGAGACCCCTTATCATTGACCCTAAACTTGAATCGGACTGCACTCATTGATATATGAGAAGTTTGCCCCTGTTCCTTAATAGAATGTTCATGGGCAATATTTGTTTTTTGTCATGACATTTTATGTCAATCTAGTCATGTCCGTCCGTCTGTCTGTCCTTCCGTCTGTCCCTCCGTCTGTCTGTCAAAAGCACGCTAAATTTCGAAAGAATAAACCTATCCGCTTGAAATTTTGCATTAACACTTCTAATTAGTGTAGGTCTGTTGGGTTTGTGAATGGGCCATATCGGTCCATATAAGCCGATCTTGGATCTTGACTTTTTGAGCCACTAGAGGGCGCAATTCTTATTCAATTAGGCTGAAATTTAGCATGAGGTGTTTTGTTATGACTTCCAACAATTGTACCAAATATGGTTCAAATCGGTCCATAACCTGATATATCTGCCATATAAGCCGATCTTGGATCTTGACTTTTTGAGCCACTAGAGGGCGCAATTCTTATTCAATTAGGCTGAAATTTCGCATGAGGTGTTTTGCTAATACTTTCAAAAACTGTGCCAAATATGGTTCAAATCGGTACATAACCTGATATAGCTGTCATATAAACTGATCTGGGTTCTTGACTTCTTTTGCCTCTAGAAGGCGCAATTCTTATCCGATTTTGCTGAAATTTCGCATGATATGATTTCCAACAATTGTACCAAATATGGTTCAAATCGGTCCATAACCTGATATAGCTGCCATATAAACCAATCTAGGATCTTGAATTCTTAAGCCTCTAGAGGGCGCAATTCCTATGCGATTTGGCTGAAATTTCGCGTGGGATGTTTTGTTATGACTTCCAACAAAAGTGCCAAATATGGTTGAAATCGGTCTATAACCTGGTATAGCTGCCATATAAACCGATCTCGGATCTTGACTTCTTGAGCCTCTAGAGGGCGCAATTATTATCTGATTTGGGTGAAATTTTGCATGAGGTGTTTTCTTATGACTGCCACAACAACTGTGCCGAATATGGTTTAAATCGGTCAATAAACTGATATAGCTGCCATATAAATTAATCTTGGATCTTGACTTCTTGAGCCACTAGAGGGCGCAACAACAGTGCTAAGTACGGTTCAAATCGATCCATAACCTGATATAGCTGTCATATAAACCGATCTGGGGTCTTGACTTCTTGAGCCTCTAGAGGGTGCAAGTATTATCCGATTTAGCTGAAATTTTGTACGGCTTCTCCCATGACCTTCAACATACGAGTCAGCTCCCCTTTAAATCGGTCTCCCCATTTTAATTCAATTCTAATTCGATTTGGCTGAAATTTTACCCAAAGGCTTCTACTCTCCGATGGCGGGCAAAGAAGGAAAAGGTATACAATTTTCGGCTCGGCCGAACTTAGGGGGCTCTTAGATTTCCAAATTGTCCCGTTCGGAGCACTTATCCATTTCGGGCATAGCTTTGGGATGGGGCGGCCCCTCTGGGAATTGCGCCAAATTTTTGTAAAAGTTTCGTTTCAGTCCCATATTATCCCGTTCGATGCACATGTGCGTTTGGGGTGGGTCGACCCCAAATGTTCCAATATTGTACCAATCAGACAACATTTTGGGTGTGGTTTTTGGGATGGGCGGCCCTTCTGCGACTAAATCCAAATTTTGTATGGGGCTCAAACGAAAGATATTTAGTTTGAGCCTCATATTGTCCCGTTCGATGTACATGTCCATTTGGTGCATAGTTATGGGGTGAGGCAACACCCCTGGGAATAGACCTCAAGTTTTTTTTTAAGTATCCTACATGTCCGTTTAGAATCAGTCATTGGGGTGGGGCGTCCCCCTGGGATTTGACCCCAAATTTTTATATGGGACTTGACCTCAAAATTTTATTTTCTACTTCCAAATACCTTTCATTTGATACTCATATTGTCCCCATCGATAAACATATCCGTTTTGGTGGGTTTTGGGGTAGGGCGCTCCCCCAGATTATTTGACACCAAAGTTTGGCTGCATACTAAATTTCGCTTTGGTCCAATATATAAATCCTATGACAGCCGGTTGTACGTACCGGATTGACCCGATGGAATCCTCCATCGGCAAGGGCTGCCGCCTCGGTGTACAACATACTGCTGCAACAACAACAATATAACGTCTTATATAACCACCACCACCGATTAAATTTTATAATCCGTAGATCGGTTTATTAGGAGCTGTATCAGGTTAGGATTTATTCGGATCATACTCGATACACCTGGTGCAGATCATAGGAAAGTCGTGACCTATATCAGTCAAATTGGATAAGAATTGCGCCTTCTAAAGTTTCTAGAAGTGTAATCGGGAGATCGGTTTATATGTGAGATTTTTGTGAGCCTAGAGCGATTTGGCTCATTTGCAGTCCCAACCATCTTACAATAGTATGAAGATTTCAATCAGCTAGATTTACTCCTTCGAAATTTAGCGTGTTTTCGACAGACGGATGGACAATCAGGCGGACGAATAGACGGCCGGATAGACAAATAAACGGACAGACATGTTTAGGACGACTTAATATAACGTGACAGAAAAATTTCATCGAATTCAGGTAATAACTTTGCGTTTTATAGTTCAAAACCATCAACCGAATTATCGGCTTATGTATGTCCCTGGTGTATCCGATCTGCTCCATATTCGCGAAGCATGTGTAGAAGTCTAATACAACTCCCATACCAAATTTCAGCCATTCGGAGACCGAGGTCTCATCAAGCACAAAAGCAGTATCCGTCCTTGAATCCCTCCTGGAGTCGTCAGTGAAGACCGAGGTCTCATAAACCTCAAAAGTAGTATTCGTCTCCCACTCCGGTCTAGCGGGAAAACCAATCCTGAAAATCTTTCTCTCTCTCCATAGTATCCAGATTCTTTCACCATGCCAAGTTCCCTCATCCTAAGCGCGACCTTAGCGGCACAGACCCGAACATATAACTCAACAGATTTGTATATTCCACATCGCCTTCAAACGCTCTCTTACCTCCAGGCCAGACCAGTCTTTACAACTTTTAAAGTTCCCTAGTGTATGTCCTCTTTTCCACAGCCTTCCACCATGCAAGTACTCCATATTTCAGCACTGGTGTCAAAACAATGACCATGTACATCCATTATATCATCCTTCTGCCGGAGTACAAGGCGCACATCGCCTTCTGGATAGTTTCCTCTGTATTCCTTCTTCAGGACAGTTTCTAATCAAGAACTTGGGTACGAAGGTATCTAGCCTTTTTTGTCAAGTAGAGAGTGGTCCCGTCCAAAGACAGCAGTCTTAAGACCGGTATCTTATATCTACGACCGAAGACACTAGCTGAGTCTTCTTTAGATAAGTCCTCAACCTATTTCGCGTAGCCCATTTTGACAGCCTCCACAGTGACCTTTCCATAAACTCGCTGATCGTCGACATAAATCTGCCTCGAATCAGTAGAACAACGCCATTCGCGCGTGCGATTAGTCTCACGCCATGTCTGTTAAGATACTATAGGACTTCGTTTATCACCAGGTTCCAGAAAATCGGCGGGAATACCTCTCCTTGAGGCGTTCCCCTTGTCGCCTGCCTTCTGGCCACACTGCGTGCCATATATGCATAAATAAGCCTGCATAAATAATAGTACCTCCCATTCGACAACAATATTGTCCTGGTCATGTCAGATGTCTGCTAGCGGGTTTTGGGGGTAATGAGTTGTCCCCTATACTTGATCCCGAAAGATACTTGTCCCCAAAGAAACTTATCCCCATATATGTACCTCAAATAAATATTCTTCTTTCAAAGACCTTTAATATAAGTGCCATATTGTCCTGATCGGTTTACATGTTCACTAAGGGTTTTTTTGGGGTGGGCGACCTTCTTAGACACTTGAGGCTAAATTTTTATATCACATTCGTATTCTGCTTTCAAATACCTTTTATTTGATACCAATATTGCCTCAATCGGACAACATGCCCGTTTTGGGGGTTTTGAGGAGGGGCGTTCCCCTTATACACTCAAAAATTCCCCCCCATGATTATGATTTTATGAGAGTACAGATGCGCCCTCTTGTTCTATACAGACGAGTTAACACATAAATACTCATGAGATTGAATTGGTAACCGTATATAGCTTCGCAGGGGACTTAGGGTTCTGGACTATTCCAAGTTAGAACTTGTACTAATACTGGGTGGGAAATCAAAGGCGTACTGGACTTCGGCACTTGACTAATTTTGGCCGCATTCCCCCTACTGATGAAATTTTCGGCTGAGTCCATAGCCCTAGCCGAATATTTAAAGGTGTCTCACGACAAGGAGTTAATAAAACTAAAAATTTTCTAAACCGTAGTTATGGTCTGTTGTTGGGCCAATGGATTTCCATGTGTGTCACCCATGTTCGGTGAGCTGAAATTTTAACCTACCGACTTTGCCATTTGTGACATCTGCAACTTCCAATACTTACTGTACAAATACTCGGAGCATCCATCGAAACCTTCCTCATCCTCTTCACATTTTTCGGCAGGTGTTTCGTGGTCCGACAAAGTAGCGGCAAATAGACAAGCGCCATTTTCCACCAGAAATTTAACCATGGCCAAATTATTGCAACTGGCAGCACAATGCAACGGCGTCCAGCCATCCGAGTCCTGGGCATTGACATCACAACCAAATTCAACAAGGAATCTGAAAAACGAAAAAAAAAACAAATTTTCATACAAAATTTCCCTGAACTCTAAGATTTCGAATGTCCAATTACTTGACTATGTCAATATGGCCCGCACAAATGGCATTGTGCAGCGCTGTGATGCCCTCATCATTGGCCGCACTGGGATTGGCAACTTGCATGGCAGTTTTCTTAACTAACTCCAGTTCACCCTCCAAACTGGCATCCAGCAACAGAGCCAAAGGATCAAAACTGACACGGCGCGCCAACTTGGGTTTGCCATTGCCAGCGGTGGAGCTGCTATTGTTGCCGGCCGACATGCTGCGCAGGCGACGCTTTAGGCTTTCGGGTGATTTATCCTCTGGTGGGGACTGTTGTGGAGCAGGTGCAGCCTCTGTGCGATCAGGTTCATCTAGGCTAGATTGAGATTGAGGTGATAGGGTACTGGGTGATTGTTGGGATTGCTGATGCTGCTGCTGCTGCATCAAATTGGGTGAGTACTGAGGTGTGGAATTAGATTCGCTATTGCTTTCCGATGCTATCTCAGGATGCGAAGATCGTCTTTCGTTGAACAGTTCGCTCTTTCTTGGATTCACTTGACCATTGGTGGGCTTAGCCAAGGCAGTGGAGGACTTGAGACGTGGTTGCTCGGACAAAGGTTGTTTGCGGATGGTCAAAGGCTTTGCCTTTATGGGGAGATTATCGTTAATATTTTGTATGGGCAAGGTAGAGGCATTGGAGTTTGTGGCTGTGGAGGAGGAGGAGGAGGATGAGGGGACTGCCGTATCTGCGCTTGTTCGCTTTACATTACTGGCGCCTTCGTTTGTCACTTCATTACCCGACATTTTATGAGGCTTGGGAGGCAAAGCAGGGCGATCAGAATTTGCGGCTGTGGCGGCATTTGATGGCGTCGTTGTAGACACTGTATGAGCTAAAGATGAACTACTAACCACCACGTTGGGCGCCACTCGGTTAACTTTTGGACTGTAGGTTATCATTTTGGGTATGGAGCTTGAAACCGATGTGGGAGCCACACTGCTAATAGGCTTGCGGGGAGGTACTGCCAAATTGCCAGCTAACGTTAAAGGCTTGGAGGCCTTCGAACTAGTCGCGTTGGGCGCCGCATTGTCAGCAGCCGCTGCAACTCCAGTGGCCACTGATTTGTTGGCCGCTCCCAAAGGCATGCTGTGCACCGTTAGCTGATGGGTATTTTTCTCCAGCAGTGTTTCACTTGTCACCGATATCTCCGTTTTCTTTTCCAAATCGGATTTTTCGCGCTGAGGTATGTGCGTGGCCGCCGCACCCATATGAGAGCTACTATGGGCGGCACTGTTCAGTTTACTGATCAGGGCCGAGGCAGAGGTGGTGGTACTACTAATGCTTTTGGGAATTTTACTGGTTGTGCTCTGCGAGGGTGTGGTCTGTTGAGCCTCCAAATTGGCGGCTACCTCCTTGACCAGATCTCGCTTTTTTGGCCCCACCTCGGCATAAATGTGATGGGAAGTATCCACTTTGGCTGGGCCGTCGGTGGTGCTGGTGCTGCCGCCGCCGCTGCTGGTTTGTGGTGCCGCCTCTGAGCTATGCAGTTTACTGCTGGTTATGGCCGCTGTCAACATTTTCTTGGCCAATTTCGATTCATCACTTTCGGCCATAAAGAAATTGGGACTGGTGTTATTGGTGCTTCCACCAGCACCGCCCAGGTGTGGGGGTCCATTATTGGCAGCATGGCTGGCCAGATTCAGTTTGGCATGGGCATGTTCCTGTATCAGCTGATTCTGCTGATTGGTGTTGGCAGTGGCGGCCGCATGTTTCAGTATATTGCCCAGGTAGGAAGAGGTGGGCGTTATGGTGGACTTTTGAGGTGTATGAATGTAGGGTTCCACGGCGGCCACATTGCCACGACCCAAATTGCCACGATTCTCATTGGCCCGATTGATAATGTTGGCGAATTTGTTGTTGTATGATGTCACCGCCGCTTGACCATTGTTGGCCGCCTGATTGGCTTGCTTCTGCAGCAGTTGTTGTTTGAGAGCTGCCACGCCTGTTTTAGGGGCCAAATGGGCGGTGGTGGGATAGCTAACGCTGCCAGCATCCACAACCCCTCCTCCGCCACCTGTGGTGGAGTTATAGGCATTGTGATTTTGATTTGTGGCATGTTGTTGTTGCTGCTGCTGATTTTGTTGTGGGACGGCAAGATTTTGATTCGCTTGCTGCTGCTGTTGCAACTGTTGCTGCTGCTGCTGCTGCTGTTGGCTGGTTTGTACATTGGCCGCCTTTTTACGCTGCAATCGCGTCTGCAGCTCATAAATTCGTTGATCCACAGATCTCAATTCGGCTTGTCTTTGTTGTAGGGCTTCCCTTTGTAAATGCAGTCGAGCATCTTGCTGCAGTGACAATTGATTGCGATACTGTAAATTGAGATTTGTTTTATTAAAAAATCGAAGTTTGTTTGGTTTCTTTTGTTTTGGATTCACTTACCATTAGTTCTCTTCTTAGCTTCTCCAACTCCCTTGACGCCTGCGGCGGTAATGGTTGACCGGTGGTGCTGCCACCGGCTATCAAATTTATGGGACATCTTCGGTCACGTCTCAAATCTTCCAATTGTCGGGTAAGTGCTTCCACCTTGGCCACTGCCAAACTCAGTTCTTTCTCTTTTTCACTAAACAGTGCTCGAATGGAGTCCAAGTCGTTGCCTGAAAGAAAAGGAGAAATCGAAATCAATGAGAAAGAAGTTGGAAAAAAATGCAGAGGTGATAAACTATGTTTGCATTGAAATATCACAATTATGGGGTAAATGTTTGAGATGGTCTCTAGGCCACAATGTTGAATGAAAACCATGGCAATTTGAATGAAGAGCGGCAGTGTGACTGCATTAGGACTCTACAACTATACATCCTAAAAGTCAATTAAAACGAGCACCACCTCCTAATTGGGTAATACATTGCAATATAAGACCGCCATTACAAACACAAAACAGCAGAATCAGGATTGGAGGGTCTCCATGGAACACTCTTTCTCTGATCATCGCTAGATGATCAGGATTCGGCGCACGGCCAGCGCCGAATTCGATAAACTTCCGAAATTAGTTCAAAACCAACTAGACAAAATTCGGAAGGCTACTCAGAAGAAGACTTGGGCAAGTTAATTTATGTTGTCCAAGCATAGAAGATATTGACGAAAATGTCAACAGGATTACGACTGCAGTGGTGGGGTCCTTCGAAGATAGTTGTCCTCTTCGGGAAAGGGAATCAACCCAAGAAAAACCCTGGATGACCGGGAAGATTCGCAATATTGGGAACGAGGTCCGCAGACTTTTTAACATAGCACGTCGTAAAAAAGCGGAAGTTTATTGGGATGTGTATTACACACGGCTCCAGGACTACAATAAGATTACCAGAGCGGCAAAACGTGCCTGGAAGCTTTTCTGCGAACAGGTCGATAGCGTTAATGACACCGCCAAGTTAAAAAATTTCTCTCAAAAACCCATGTCCAAACGGATACTTTAGTAGACAACATGGGAGTGAGAGCAGAGACGATGGAGGAAATGTTGAGACTTTTGATGAAAACCCATTTTCCACAGGATACGAAGGGACTCACGGAAACATCGCAATCTTGGCATAATGACGTTGATCGAAGGTTTTTAATTACGGAAATTATGGTGAAGGAATCCTGGTGGAGCTTCAAACCATTTAAGTCACCCGGACCTGCTGGAATATTTCCGGCGTTACTGCAGAAAGAGGCAGACTATCTGGCGCCTCATCTGGCCAAAATTTTCACAGCGTGCTTAGGACTGGCATATACTCCGAAGGCCTGGCCGGAGGCAAGGGTGGTGTTTATACCCAAGACCGGCAAGGCAAGTTATGCGACACCAAAGGCCTACAGAAACATAAGCCTTATGTCCTTTCTACTCAAAACCATGGAACGTATTATGGACACCATGAACTGCTCAAATACAAACAGCATGCTTGACATAGGCATGCTTGGAAGGTCGGTGGAGACTGCCTGGACTGACTGGTTGTGCATGAAAAAGAAGAATCCTTCGATGCCAAAACGTACACACTGGCGGTATGCATTGACATCGAGGGGGCTTTTGACAATGTGCATACCGACACTCTGATCCAATCCTTAGACCAGTACCGAGTGGACCCGGTCCTAAGAGACTTGATAAACCATATGCTAAGGAGCAGGTGGATAAATTGCATGTCCCATGGCATAAATATAAGGGAGAAAGTGGCACAGGGCACGTCACAGGGGGGAATTTTATCACCAATCCTATGGGTGAACGGTTTATATGGAAGCTATGACATACAAAACGATCTTTGTGCAAATTTTTAACCAAATCGGGCAAAAATTGCGGTTTGTAAAAGCTCATGAAGTTAAATCGGGACTTCGATTTATATGGGAGCTATATCAGGTTATAGACCAAATTGAACCGTACTTGTCACAATTGTTGGAAGTCATAACAGGGGCTCAAGAAGTCAAATCGGGAGATCGATTTATATGGGTATGGCTATATCAGGTTGCAGACCAATTTGAACCGTACTATACACAGTTGTTGAAAATCATAACACCATGTTCAAAATTTGAGTCAAATCGGACAAAAATTCCGGATGATATTTAGATATAGCTGTCATATAGATAGATCTGTAGTTAAAGGTACAAAATTTCTGCCAAATTGGATGAGAATTGCGCCTTTTAGAGGCTCAAGAAGTCAAGATCCCAGATCGGTTTATATGACAGCTATACCAGATTATACACCGATTGGACTCATACTTAACACTGTTGTTTGTAGTGATACCAAAACACTACGTTCAGTCAAATTGGACGAGAATTGCACCTTCTAGGGGCTCAAGAAGTCAAGACCCAAGACCGGTTTATATGGCAGCTATATCAAAGCATGGACCGATTTGAACCATACTTACCGCAGTTATTGGAAGTGATACCAAAACACCACGTGCAAAATTTCAGTCAAATCGGGCGAGAATTGCGCCCTCTAGAGGCTCAAAAAGTCAAGACCCAAGATCGGTTTATATGGCAGCTATATCAATACGTGGACCGATTTGGCCCATTTACAATTCCAACCGACCTACACTAATAAAAAGTATTTGTGCAAAATTTCAAGCGGCTAGCTTTACTCCTTCGAAAGTTTATTTAAAATGACATCACGATCAAGAATATATATACTCTATGGGGTCTCAGACGTATATTTCGAGGTGTTACAAACAGAATGACGAAATTAGTATACCCCCATCCTATGGTGGAGGGTACTACTACTTTGGAAAGCGGATTCGGTTTATGTCAAAGTCATTAAAATCCACTTTTCTTTGCTAAATGGCCAGAAAATATTAAGAAAATTATTTTTTTGTTATAAAAGCATTTTGGATATGCTCATTCATATCTAGCAATCTCTTAAGACCCACTGTAGCTGCTGGTAATCCACTTACAAGCAAATGCGTATGAATGTTTATTCGTTAACTCTCAGTGTGTGTATTTATGTTAACTGGAAATAATAGCTCTTCTAATTTTGCAAATATTGTTGTCGTTTTTGTTGTTGTTGGCCAATACAAGGCCAATCTTGTTGGAGGGGTTGGGGTGTTTGTAATCTAGAAGGCTCCCCACAATAAACAAACACTGGAGTGAGTGGTGGGAGAAGAGCAAAGCAAAAACACATGTTAAGCTACCGACAACGATACCAACACCAACACCACCACCTCCACAAACTCTGCCCACCTAACTCAAACTGTGGTGAAAGGTGTTTTCGTTGTAATTTCTTTTGTTGTTGTTTTGTTTTTGCTGTTGTGGCCTCTTTTGTTGTACTTATGTGAGAGCAACAGAATAATGCTAACAACAGAAACGTGCTAAAGCAAATGCTGTATTACTGGCGAACTTTGTGTAAAAGTAGTACTCGTCGATGTGAACAACATGTAGGACTTACTACAGCTATTCGTTTCACTCTCCTCCCCACCCTTCCCTAACAACTCATAATGGGAATTCTCCAAATGTCCAAGGCACAAAGGCATAGAAAGGAAAGCGAAGACATAATTGGGCTAAAATCTTGGGAAATTTTTAAACTGGCGTGAGAAATTTAATTAGAAAATTTTCGGTGTCATGCGTGCACGTTGCATAAAAAAAAATCTGAGAAGTTTGAATATTTCATAGAGCTTGCATTTCATTAAGGGACTTTTAGGAAACTTCCTACAACGCATGTGTTGGTTTTAATGAAAAAAGTGTCCAAATCATTTTCAAAGATGGCTTGAAATGTAAGTTGAATAGCTTTACAACGCCACCTTAATAACTTCTGAAGGGGCCCAGTGTGGTAATATTTTACAAGCCCATGAAGAAGATAGACAAGAAAGAAGGTTATTTTTTAAGTAATCTTAATAATGGGGAGTCAAGAGGATTTTAGTATGTTTTATTTTGAGATGAGGTTAGTTCTTTTAAGAGAACTAAAAAATAAAGAACATTGATTTCAAAAATTGAAAATTAATTGAATGGCATAAACAAGTAAAAAGGCGTTAAGTGCGGCCGGGCCGAACTTTGGATACCCACCACCACGGGTATATATGTAAACCACCTTTCGTCAAAATCCGGCGAAAAACGCATACCTTATGCCATATAGCAGCTACTATATCGAAACATGTTCCGATTTGCATCAAATACTAATAAGTACAACTCATTGTTAAATTGGGTAAAACAAAATTTTGGTCTTTTTAGTAGCTATATCTAAAAATAAACTGATATGAACCATATACGACACGGATGTCGAAAAGCCTAACATAAGTCACTGGGTAAAATTTCAGTGAAATCGGATTATAAATGCGCCTTTTATTGGGCCAAGACTTTAAAACGAGAGATCGGTCTATAGGGGAGCTATATCCAAATCTTGACCGACTTGAACCAAGTTGCAGAAAAATGTCGAAGAGCCTAACACAACTTATTGTCCCAAATTTATACGAAATCGGACAATAAATGCGCCTTTTATGGGCCCAAAACCTTAAATCGAGAGATCGGTCTATATGGCAGCTATATCCAAATCTGGACCGATCTGGGCTGAATTGAAGAATGATGTCGAAAGTCTTAATACAACTCATTGTCCCAAATTTCGGCGACATCGGACAATAAATGCGCCTTTTATGGGCTCAAAAACTTAAATCGAGAGATCGTTCTATATGGCAGCTATACCCAAATCTGGACCGATATGGACCAAATTGATGAAGGATGTCAAAGGGCCTAACGCAACTCACTGTCCCAAATTTCAGTAAAATCGGATAATAAATGAGGCTTTTATGGGCCTAAGACCCTAAATCGGCGGATTGGCCTATATGGCAGCTATATCCAAACCTGGTCCGATCTGGGCCAAATTGGAAAATGACTTCGAGTGGCCTAGCGCAACTCACTGTTCCAAATATCAGCAAAATCAGATAATATGGGCGTCGTTTCAACCATGAGTCGTATGAGCTGTAGTTAAACGACAGCCTAGTTAAACGAGCCATTAGAACTAATGCTGGTAATTCATGCCATGGACTTATTTATAAGGGAGACAGCGGAGAGAACTCTTCTTAGATTGTAGCAGCTTGAATCGATTCTTGAAGTCACCGGCCACAATCGCGTGTGTGTCTCACGTAAATTGAATGTTACCATGGAAGTGTCTTAGACGGACTTCCAGATAGGAACGGAAGTGGTGGATAAGAGAATGCAAGTAAGTTTACTTATCCTGGCGGAGTGGCAGAAAGGGCGGTTTAGGTTTTGCAGGTATAGATGTTTTAACAGATGGAAGGAAAATGGAGAACGGAAGATGTGGCACCTAGTGAACTCGCCATCAATATCTGCTTACGTATAAGGGATGATTGCAGCATTTTTCAGACAGAGGGGTATGCGATGGCCGTAGCAGCGGAGCTTGTGTTGTCTATGGATATCTACCGAATGGAAATTCATATTTTCAGCGACAACCAGGCATCGTTGCAGGTATTAAACAGAATGTGTATGAGATCCAAGGTCGTTGTAGGGTGTTACTGTTGCGTCTACGGGATTACCATACTTTGATCTTATGCTGGTTGTCGGGGCAAAAGAACAAGAAAGAGGGAAATGAAAGTGCCGATGTATTTGCTAAGTCCGGAGTAAAATTCCCCCGTGTGTCAGTTATGGATGTGTATACTCCCCTCTCGCAATTGTTTTATGGTTTTAAAGAGCCCTACAAAGAAACTTGGTTAAATCGCTGGAATTCAGAGGAAGGCTACGAGCAAACGAAGTTTTGGGACGAATGTTAGACGCTCTATTGTCAATGGAGTTTTTTTTGTATTGAATTGAAGACATTATTTGTTGAAGTAGGTTTGATATTTGGAGGATGCGTACAAGACTACCAAACATGAGATTATGAGTTCAATCCTCAGCGTTGGCAAAATTATTAAAATTTGTTTTTAAGGGTATTGGTAGAGAGAGAATGACAAAGATAAACCCGAGCGCTGCAGTAAACGAACGAGAACAAGCAGCGCAAGCCGAACAAAAAAAATTAAACTAACTACCAACCACACACACCGAAGCTTTACAGCAAAGCAAGCACATATGTGGCGTCGTTGGTAAAATGTTTTTTTGTTTTGCTTTTCAATAATATTGTTGTTGTTGTTGTTATACGTTGTCTTGCAAGGCGAGTGCCTTTCGACAATAAATTTTTACTTTGGGTCGTTGAGATTTAAAATAAATTGTTGCTGGAAAATTAACAAATTTCGTCGTCGGTTTCGCGACAAAAGTTGTTGTTTCATAAAATTATTTTTATTTGTATACAGAGGACAGTTTTTATTTCCTATTCTAATGTCCTCTTCTATCCCAAAGAACAAATAGGATACTAGGATATTTTTTCTTTCAGGCACTGGATGAACTCAGAGGCGTAAACCCAGTCAAATACACAGCCTTCATCAAAGCCACAAAGTGGTACGAGAAAGTGCATTGATTGCTGTCTTCTTCAGGCAGGTGTTACTGTTCAAAGAAGAGGAGGAGTTGAAGAGAAATCACAATGGATTATATGATGGTGTACGCGGATGCCAAGGCATAAATCATCCTCTTACAACCTAACCTAACCTATGTGCCCTTATAGGGTCTTAGCTTAGACAACTCAGTCTACATACAACTCTAATTACCTTTCTCAGGGGATGTGTTCATTATTGAGAACACCGTAGTTGATTTATTTGATTTATTAAAAATGCAATTTTTTTGCAAATTTTGCCCATGAACATTCCACTAAGGAACAGGGGTAGAATTCTCCCATAACAATGAAGTCAGTGCAGTCCTATTCAAGTTTAAGCTCAATGATAAGGGACCTCCTTTTTAAAGCCGAGTCGGAACGGCATGCCACAGTGCGACACCCCTTTCGAGAGAAGTTTTACATGGCATAGTACCTCACAAATGTTGCCAGCATTAGGAGAGGAAAACCACCGCTGAAATTTTTTCTGATGGTCTCACCCTGATTCGAACCAGCGTCATAGGCGGAAATGCTAACCTCCGCGCTACGGTGGCCTCCATTTTGATTTATTCTTCATTTGAGAAAATTTAGTACAAAACATTATTCATCTCTAAACAAAAAATGCTTATCTCCATTTGCATTCGCAACATTCCAATGTCATAGTTTTTGTACGCTAGTTTGTGAATATCAATATGCATCAACTCGAATACATACTCATGTCCTTTTGTATTCTTTATTTATTGTTGGTGTATACATTTCATTGAAGAAAGTGAGACTGAACGCCTATGCCAACAAAAGGCCACAACAACAAAAAATCAAACGAAATTGAGTGCAAATTTACATATTTGCCCAAGTCAATGGTGCTTACACTCACACATATGTATGTGCAAACATGTACATACCACCCACACAGACAGCTTGCAATTTATATGGCAATGCGGTGGTCTATTCAACTTAAATTGGTCCTCGAACTATTCAAAGAGAGTGAGAGCGAGAGAGAGGAAGCAAAAAAGAGAAAATTATTTAGCTGTACACATATTGTATGTTTGTATGAATATTTGTGTATAATGGATGACAATATTAGCTATGTAACTATGCTTGCTTAGTATGAATGCCTATGAATGTTCCTTGCATCAATTTTTTACAGTCTGTTCAATACGAAGGCGTCAAGGCTTCAAATGAATCACAACACACCGGCGGCATTGTTGACTCTCTCTCTGGTACATTTGCATACATTTGTAGTTGTAAATGAATATTAAAGTGGGTAAGAAAGTGATAATAACGACAAAATCTCCGTAGTTTTACCATGATTTGTTTATTTCTCCTTTGAGATGAGCCAAATGAGGAAGAAAATTGTAGACTTAAACAAGTAAAAGCTTGCTTGATTCGGCCGGGCCGAATCTCATATACCCTACACCATGGATCGCATTTGCCGAATTCTTTGCGCGGTATCTCTTTTTAGGCAAACAAAGAATAATGAATAAGAACTGTTATGCTACTGCAGCTATATCAAGTTATAGTCCGATTCGGACCATAAAGGAATTGAATGCTGAACATTGTAGAAATCATTTTGTGATATTTCAGTACATTCGGATAAGAAGCAAAATCGGCAGAGCGGTTTATATGGGAGCTATATATCGATTCAGACCATATTGAACACGTATGTTGAAGGTCATGGGAGAAGCAGTTGCACAAAAGTTCTGACAAATCAGTTAGGAATTACGCCCTCTAGAGGCACAAGAAGTCAAGATTCAAGATCGGTTTATATGACAGCTATGTCAGGTTATGTACCGATTTGCGTCATACTTAGCACAGTTGTTGGAAGTCATAACAAAACACTTCATGCAAAATTTCATCCAAATTGAATGAGAACTGCGCCCTCTAGAGGGTCAAGAAGTCAAAGCCCAAGATCGGTTTATATGACAGCTATATTAGGTTATAGACCGAGTTGCGCCATACTTAGCACAGTTGTTGAAAGTCATAACAAAACACTTCATGCAAAATTTCAACCAAATACGATGAGAATTGCGCCCTCTAGAGGCTCAAGAAGTCAATATCTGATCGGTTTATATGACAGCTAGATTAGGTTATGGACCGAGTTGCGCCAAACTTAGCACATTTGTTGGAAGTCATAACGAAACACTTCATGGAAAGTTTCAGCCGTATCGAATGAGAATTGCGCCCTCTAGAGGCTCAAGAAGTCGAGATTTCAGATCGGTTTATATGACAGCTATATCAGGTTATGGACCGAGTTGCGCCATACTTAGCACATTTATTGGAGGTCATAACGAAACAGTTCATGCAAAATTTCATCTAAATCGGATGAGAATTGCGCCCTCTAGAGGGTCAAGAAGTCAAAGCCCAAGATCGGTTTATATGACAGCTATATCAGGTTATGTACCCATTTGCGCCATACTTAGCACAGTTACTGGAAGTCGTAACAAAACACTTCATGCAAAATTTCAGTCAAATCGGATGAGAATTGCGCCTTCTAGAGGCTAAAGAAGTCAAGATCCAAGATCGGTTTGTATGGCAGCTAAGCCAGGTTATGAACCGATTTGCGCTATACTTAGCACAGTTGTTGCAAGTCATAACAAAACAGCTCATGCAAAATTTCAGCCAAATCGGATAAGAATTACGTCCTCTAGAGGCTCAAGAAGTCAAGATCCAAGATCGGTTTGTATGGCAGCTAAGCCAGGTTATGAACCGATTTGCGCTATACTTAGCACATTTGTTGGGAGTGATACCAAAACACCACGTGCAAAATTTCAGCCAAATCGGATGAGAATAGCGCTTTCTAGAGGTTCAAGAAGTCAAGACCCAAGATCGGTTTGTATGGCAGCTAGGCCAGGTTATGAACCGATTTGCGCTATACTTAGCACAGTAGTTGAAAGTCATACCAAAACATCATGTGCAAAATTTCAGTCAAATCGGATGAGAATAGCGCCCTCTAGAGGCTCAAGAAGTCAAGACCCAAGATCGGTTTATATGGCAGCTTTATCAACACATGGACCGATTTTGCCCATCTACATTCCTAACCGACCTACACCGATAGGAAGTATTTGTGCACAAATTCAAGCGCCTAGCTATTAGCGCGCTTTTGACAGACAGACGGACGAAATTTAGCGTGCTTTTGACAGACAGACGGACGGACAGAGAGACATACGGACGGACAGACAGACGGACGGACGGACTGAAGGACGGACATGGCTAGATCGACTTAAAATGTCATGACGATCAAGAATATATACTTTATTGGGTCTTTGATGCATATTTCGAGGTGTTACAAACAGAATGACGAAATTAGTATACCCCTATCCTATGGTGGAGGGTATAAAAACACGGCTGAAATGCAGGTTTGTTTTGTTTTGGAAGAAAACACACAAAAGCAGTTGCATCGGCACCCATACAAAGGTTAAAGCAAACAGAAAATACTTAAATTTTGATTAAAGGACTGCATGAAGGAAGACTTTTTAAAACTTGGTGCTAGACATTGGAAAATATACTTCTTTCTTCTTTGAAACATCTTGGATTCTTTCTTGGCCTACAAAGAACAACAACTATTTAAGTAAAGTTTCGAAAAACTAAAACGCTCTTTTGGACATAAACACCAGAGTTTGGCAGTGCCGACGAATAAAATCTCTTATGCAGCAGAGGCAATTCTGACAAATAAGTAAAACCAACTAAATTTGTAACGATTTTCCCAGGACAATTCGTTAAATTTTCAAATTTTATCAAAAAACCTGGTAGTTATGCTTCCTGGCCGCAAGCACTTTCGTTCCACCCCAATATACGTTTATGTTTACACACATTAAATATGCATGGTTGCTGTTGTGTACAATTATGTTTTGTTGGATTTTTTTTTTCGGCTTTTTATGGTATAAGTGTGTGAGATTTTTTTTTCCCTTCCTAGCTATTCAGGATTATACGAAGCTGCTCGTTGTTACATTAACTATGCAACAAATGTTAGAGTTTATTACTCACTTGTATCCCCTCCCCCAGGATTTCTAAATTTATGCTTGGCTTAGTTTGTCATTTGACTTTGTTGATTGCTACGAAATGTGAAAATTAATAGTGTCTGTCATTCAAACTGCTAAATTACACGACTTTTAATTTTTGGTTGTGTTTGTTTTTCCTTTCTTTTCCTAATGTTCTTCTTCTTCTTTTGTTTTACGAGCATTCCTTCATTATTCCGTTGTCATACTCATTACTGGTTGTGCAAAGTGTCACTCACATTCGTTTATAAAAGTTCGTGACCTTCAACTGGATAATGAGAGAGCGAAAAAATACGAAGCAATAATAATTGAATTTTTCTTTCTTATTCGAATGGGAATATTTTTATGTCTGGTGACAAGAATTTGGTAATAACGTGATTATAGTTGAGTGTTTTTTTTTCTCGAGTGGCAAAAGGGGAAAACGATAACGAGGAATATATAAAACAGTTAAGTGCTTTCCAGCGTTTCAATTGTGAGTAAAAGGAGATAATAAAACAAGTAAAAAGGCGTTAAGTTCGGCCGGGCCGAATCTTTCATACCCTCCACCATGGATCGCATTTGTCGAGTTCTTTTCCCGGCAACTCTTCTTAGGCAAAAAAGGATATAAGAAAAGATTTGCTCTGGTATTAGAACGATATCAAGATATGGTCCGGTTCGGACCACAATTAAATTATATGTTGGAGACATGTGTAGAGTGTCAGCCAATTCGAATAAGAATTGCCCCCTTTGGGGGCTCAAGAAGTAAAATAAAGAGATCGATTTATATGGGAGCTGTATCAGGCTATAGACCGATTCAGACCATACTCAACACGTATGTTGATGGTCATGAGAGGATCCGTCGTACAAAATTTCAGACAAATCGGATAATAATTGCGACCTATAGAGGCTCTAGAAGTCAAGATCCCAGATCGGTTTATATGGCAGCTATATCAGGTTATGAACCGATTTGAACCATACTTGGCACAGTTGTTGGCTATCATAATAAAACACGTCGTGCAAAATTTCATTCCAATCGGATAAAAATAACGCCCTCTAGAAGCTCAAGAAATCAAAAACCAAGATCGGTACTTGGCTCAGTTGTTGGCTATCATAACAAGACACTTCGTGCAAAATTTCATTCGAATCGGATAAGAATTGCGCCCTCTAGAGGCTCAAGAAGTCAAAACCCAAGATCGGTTTATATGGTGGTGATTTCAGGGTAACGTGGGAGGGTCCGCCCTCTTCCAATATCAACAAATTATAAAGCCTACTCCTTCTTTCTGACTAAATTCGTAATCTACTCGCGAATGCCTTTCATTTGGCTCCCCTATTGTCATGCTCGTCCAATAAACCTATTTTAGGGTGTTTTGGGGTTGGGGCGGCCCCTCAGTTACTTAAACCCAATTATAAAATTCGTATTCTACTCCTGAATACCTTTCATTAGAATCGCATATTGCCCCGATCGGTCCACTTTTATTTTTGGGTAGCACTTTTGTGGTAAGGAGGAGAGTCCGCCCCCCTCCCGATATCAAAAAATTATATAGCCTATGTTTCTTTCCAGACCAACCTACACATAAGTGAACATTTCAAGATAATGGGTTCAGCTGTTTTTGAGTCTATATGGAACAAACCTATAAACAAACACAAATTCTTATAAGACCGATTCAAACCGTACCTAGCATAGTTGTTGGAAGTCTCAACGTAGTGTTCTACGTGCAAAATTTCAGCCAAATCGGCCAAAATTGCGGCTTCCAAGGGCTTCATATATCAGGGGAGCTATATATCAGGTTCTTGACCGACCTGAACCGTACTTGGAACAGTTGTTGGAAGTCATAACAAAAATTGTGGCTTCCAGGAGCTAAAGAAGTCAAATCGGGAGATCGGTTTATATAGGAGCTATATCTAAATCTGAATCGATATGGCCCATTTGCAATCCCTAACGACCTACATTAATATTAAGTTTCTTTGAAAAATTTCAAGAGACTAGCTTTACGCGTTCGACAGTTATCGTGATTTCGACAGACAGACGGACGGACATGGCTAGATCGACTAAAAATGTCGAGACAATCAAGAATAAATATACTTAATGGGGTCCTAGATCAATATTGTGTTACAAACGGAATGACTAGATTGGTATACCTCCATCCTATGGTGGTGGGTATAAAAAGAAAATGTGATACCTCGGACCATATCCAGAGGTTATACACAAATAAAAGAAACAGGAATAATGGAGATCCTGAGCGGGGGTGAAACACCTATCACTCACGCATGCACGTATGTACCTTCGCCGGATCTTATCGCACCCTCCGTCAAAACCTTCCCGACCCGTACACAAATCTCAGGTCCCAGTGGTACGTTCGCAAGACCACCCAGATTGCAGTAGAACCGCCTCCCCAGAAAGGAGAGCGTGCGTTCCTGCTGACCCCTTGCATTCCTGCAGACAGAGTATGTGCTCGATAGTCTTCTCCTCATCTTCATCAAGACAACTCCTGCAGAAGTCTTTGGGCGGTACGTATTTCTATGCGCGCCGCCATGAGGCCTGTGGCACAGTGTCCGGTTATGACCCCTGTCAATGTATTCTGGGACCTGCTATCGAACGCCAATAACTCCTTCGTTCTCTTCCAGAGCGACTTAGCGATCCGGCAACCATACGCCAAGTCCACTCTCGCTGCCGACCCCACTCTGGCCCATTCAACTTCTATGTTCTGAAGCTGGACAAATGTCACGTAGGAAAGACCGTTGACTGGTTCAGCCGGCGCAGAGAAACCCCTCCTGGCTTATTCATCCTGACCATAATTCCCTGGAATCCCTTCATATCTGGGAACCCATATCAACCTCACATCTTGGCCATGACCTCTTATCGAACCGCAGTAACTCTTTCGTCCTTCTCCGGTTGATGACAGGTCAGAGCGCCTTAGCGGTCCGGCAACCATCCGCCAAGTCTTATATCGCTACCGACTCCGCACGGGCCAACTCATCTACTATGTTTAGTAGCTGGACAAATGAAAGACCGGTGACTGGTTGACCCGGAACAGACAAACCCCTCCTAGTATATTCATCCTGCCCTTCATTTCGTGGAATACGTCCATTTTTTTGCCCCGAACTTATCCAGGGTGTTCAAACAATCCGCCACCACCTCGACCTCACCGTCCTCGAACCCAAGACCTGAGCGCTGCCATACCGTCCACATAAATCCTGAGATTTGAAGGCGGTAGAACCCTTACCAGAATTTCTCTTGCGGCTACTGTAATAGCACAGACCTCTGCTTGAGACCACACACTCGCCCGGTATTCTCAGGGACATATATTAGATGTTGAATTCACCGGCGTAAACCCCAATCTAGTCACTGACTTTGTCATGGAGCCATCAGTGAAGATCGATATATCATCCCGCTCAAATACTGCATTCCCTCTCCCTTTATCACTCTCGGAAAAACTAAACCTGAATGTCTTAATCCCAATTGGTACCGGTGCCCGATAGCTGGAGATCCTCCTGCATCAATAGCATCCAGAATGGAACAGGGGTCGCACCAGTCCTCCTTTAGCTTGACGAACTCCGTCAGCCTAAGAGCGACCTTAGCTAAGCAGCATCGTCTTAAGACCTGCCTGCGGTGAGGATCTCAGTGCCCCTGTGATTCCGACGCAGGCCAGTCTCTGGAACTCCCTTCTACGATCCCTATTATATACGGCCCCCAATCCATCCAATAAATCCCGCCGTATACATCCAATAAATCATCCTGGGGTTTGAACTCCCACCCCCCACCCTCCCCCTTTCTTCCAAACAACCTCCTGAAGGAGTAAAAAATGCACAGTGCTTAGGGCTCCTTTGCTCCGTATTCCTCTTCCTGGATAGCTTCGAATGGAGGACTATGTCAAGGTAATTCGCTTCCTTTGACAGCTGCAAGGTTATCCCATCTAAGGACTTCCTTCAAAATAGCTTCGAACTTCGGCAGCTGCAAGATGATCCTATCCAAGGACTGGAGTCCGAACTCCGGTATATTGTATCCAAGAGTGAAGAGCACCAGCTTCGTCTTCCTCAACCCATTCCTGGTAGGCAATCATGACAAGCTCGTTTCCTCCGCATTCCCCCTCCAGGATGGTTTTGAATCGAGGACTATGCCAAGGTAATTTGCTTCCCTCGATAGTCCCATCCAAGGACTGGAGTCTAAACTCCAGTATCTTGTATCTGAGGATGAAGAGCACCAGCTCCGTTTTCCTTGGGTTGGTCCTCAATCCATTTCTGGAAGCCCCTCACGACAAGCTCCTTTCTTCCGCATTCCTCCTCCAGAATGGCTTTGAATCGAGGACTATGCCAAGGTACTTCGCTTTCTTCGGCAGCTGCAGGATGATCCCATCCAAGGACTGAAGTCTGAACTCTGGTATATTGTATCCGAGAGTGAAGAGCACCAGCTCCAACTTCCTTGGGTTGGTCCTCAACCCATTTCTGGTAGGCAATCATGACAAACTTCTTCCAGGATGGCTTCGAATCGAGGTAATTCGCTTCCTTCGACAACTGCAGGATGATCCCATCCAAGGACTGGAATCTGAACTCCAGTATCTTGTATCTGGGGGTGAAGAGCACCAGCTCCGTCTTCCTTGGGTTGGTCCTCAATCCTTTTGTGGTAGCCCTCACGACAAGCTCCTTTCCTCCACATTCCTCCTCGAGAATAGCTTCTAATCGAGGACTATGCCAAGGTAATTCGCTTCCCTCGACAGTCCCATCCAAGGACTGGAGTCTGAACTTCGATATCTTGTATCTGAGGGTGAAGAACACCAGCTCCGTCTTCCTTGGGTTGGTCCTCAATCCATTTCTGGAAGCGCCTCACGACAAGCTGCTTTTCTCCAATTCTTACTCCAGAATAGCTTCGAATCGAGTACTATGCCAAGGTACTTCGCTTCCTTCAACAGCTGCAGGATGGTGTCATCTAAGGACTGGGGTCTGAACTCCGGTATATTGTATCCGAGAGTGAAGAACACCAGCTCCGTCTTCCTTGGGCTGGTCCTCAACCCATTTCTGGTAGTCCCTCATGACAAGGTCCTTTCCTCCGAGTTCCTCCTCCAGGATAGCTTCGAATCGAGGACTATGCCAAGGTAATTCGCTTCCTACGACAGCTGCAGGGTGATCTCGTCCAAGGACGAGAGTCTGAACTCCAGTATCTTGTATCTGCAAGTGAAGAACACCAGCACCGTCATCCCAAAGTTGGTCCTCAACCCATTTCAGGTAGCCCCTCGCGACAATTTCCTCAGTGACCCTTCCATGATCTCACTAATTGTAAACATAAACCTGCCTCGGACCTGCAGCACGACATCGTCTTTCGATAACCTTCGTACATTCTCCGCCGAGATCCAACAGGATTTCATTCATCACTAGCTTCCACAGGATTGGTGAAAACACCCCCAACTGGGTCGTTACTCTTGCCACGCGCCTTCTGACCACCCTATCTCCCAGGTTCGTATTAATAATCCTGCCACAAAGCAGGTCCGCTGGGAGAAAATAGGGTGGATCCCCCTGAGGTCCAGTGCGACGACTATTGATCCTATCCCCAAGTAACTGAAGGCCCCCTCAATATCCAGACAGGCCCCAAGCTGCCTCTTGGCGGCTTAGAAAATAAGTTTAAATAAATTTTTTGAAAAATACTTTGGCAACACTCATGTACTTATTCACATGTTTACAAAATATGTGCGTGCCAGCAAGTATATATGCGTCTGTATTTTTAGTCCATAAAAACTGAGTAGGTTCTGTCGTTTTGTCGTTGAATTTAAAATCATGAATGTTCGTTAAATTTGCACACATTACGAAAATTGGGTTAGGTTCTTACGCTTGGTTGGCTATGTGTGTGCGTCTGTTTATGACTGCTTGTGTGAATGATGAATGGATGTGTATGGCAATTCGCGTGCGTGTGTGTGTGTGGGATATTTTTCCATAACTAAATTATAAAATTAAATTGAGTACGTAATAACTTGAACTAGCCATAATGAATGTAATCGTAGCGAATCAAGCAAATTGATAACCCAGCATAAATTTTGTGGCAATATTCAATTACGTTGCAGGGGGGGCTTTGGCAAATGTCCTCTTTGGGCAGTAGAATGAATGGCTGTATGGGGATTTTGGTGTCATTCTCATGTCGTTGGCATTTTGTTTTATATTCCATTTAAATGCAAATGACATGCAGCAACAACCAAAAGTTAGCCAATGTTGAACTAAAAACTCAAACTCCCCTCTCTTTCCATCCCTCTCCCTAGTCGTGGAAAAGGAAAAACTTTCCAAAATACTTACTCAAGGTAACATTATAGGTCTTCTGTAAATCCACTTGACCCCGTAACGCACGCAAACGTCGCAGCTTGGATTCCTGAGCCTCGACACGTTCGCGCAATCGTCTCAAACGCTCGCCCTCGGCATTGGCAACGGCATTGCGGACCTCTTGTTGTTTCAGAAAGCGTAAACGCTGCTCTTTGGTGGCCAACAGTTGATGTTGGGAGTCAATTTGTTGTTGTTGACGAAGTGCCATCGCCCTTAATTCGGCTGACGTCAACCTGCCAGGCACCTGTAAATGAAGGGAGAAAAATTGAAAAAAAAAAACGCACACATTTTTAAGTTTTTTTTTTGTTTTGTTTTTGTAAGCTAAGGACAAAACATAATAAAAAACTAAGAGGAGTTTACAAGAAAAAAATGAATCAAAATCCATTTAAAAAACGATTAAAATGCTAAAATTTGAAAACAAAAAATTTTTTGCTTAACTTGACAAAATAGAAAAAATAAAATGGTGGCGTTGGCATTTTTGAAATAATATAAGAAATATTTTTGTTGTAAATTCCCTCATGAGGAACATGGTATTGGAAAAACGCAAAAAACTAATCGTGGAGAAGATAAGTTATCCTGTAAGGAAATAAAGATTATCTCATTATTCCTGTCTTTTTTAAGTTTTTTTTAGATAAAAAAGTCCTGTGAAATTTGTATGGGGTGCGCTTAAAATGTATTCCTAATGTCGCTGTGTATCTAGGTTATTATAGCATATATCAGGACGAAGATACCTATGTATCGTCTATCTGAACAACAAACGCGCATAGCAGTGCCAAAAACACTTTTTATACCCACCACCATAGGATGGTGGTATACTTATCTCGTCATTCCGCTTGCAACACCTCGAAATATTCATCTAAGACCCCATAAAGTACAAATGTTCTTGATCGTCTCGACGCTCTCAGTCGATCTAGCCAGGTCCGTCTGTCCGTTTGCCCGTCCGGCCGTCTGTCGAAATCACGATAGCGGTCGGAAGATACTTAATATTGATGTAGGTCGTTGAGGATTGAAAATGGGACGTATCGGTTCACATTTAGATATAGCTCCCATATAAACCGATCTCCCGATTTGACTTCTTGAGCCTCTGGTAGCCGCCTGTTTATTGGCAGCCAAAACAGAAGACCGCATGCAAAATTTCAGCCGAAGCGGACAAAAATTGAGGCTTGTAAGGGCTCGAGATGTTAAATCGGGATATAGGTTTATATGGGAGCTATATCAGGTTATAAGGCGGTTTGGACCGTACTATGCACAGTTGTTGGGAGCCATAACAGAACACAACATGCAAAATTTCAGACAAATCGGACAAAAATTGCGGCTTGGAAGGGTTAAAAAAGTCAAATCGGAAGATCGGTTTATATGAGAGCTAAAGCAGGTTATAAGCCGATTTGAACCGTACTTGACACAGTTATAACAGAACACTACGTGCACAATTTCAGCCAAATCGGATGGATGACGAGACGATCAAGAATATATTTTATGGGTCTTTGACGAATATTCGGACACTCCTCTTTATCCTATTTTCAGAAATGCCAGAAACGCGATTTAAGCGAAATTTTGTATGCCCTATTATAGTAGGTGCCGCCCCACCTCAAAAACCCACCAAATATCGATATATAGCAAATTACCACAATATGGGTCTCAAATGAAAGGTATTTATGAGTAGAAAACGTATCCGATATTCAATTTTAAGACCAAGTGTTCAGGGGCCACACCTGGCCCCAAAACACCCTGAAATCGGACATATATATCGACCATGACAATATGGAGCTTAAATAAAAGGCATTTGAGTGTAGAATGGTTAGGTTAAGGTTAGCTTGAAAAGAGGGTGCAGATATTAATCCACCCCATGCCACTAAAGACATACACCTAAGCCAGTAAGCGGCTTGTTGTGTACTTACAAACTTCTTAATTGTTGGTATTGTGTCCCCACCTAAGTGCCGGTATCTGTTAGATGCGAAAGCCGGGCAATGACAAAGGAAATGCTCCAACTTCTCATCATCTTCCCCGCATGCCCTACACATGCTATCACTTGCCGCATCGATTTACATAAGTGAGCTCGTAGTCCTATGTGTCCCTTTATGATACCAATATCTATATTGACCTCCTTCTTACTTCCTTTCAGTAATAGCCTCGTCTTCTCACGATCTGGATCCCCCCATTGGATTTTCGCCGTCCTACCGACCGCTTCGCTGTTTCACAATGATGCATGCGCATTCGTCGCCCACTCCCTTAACTCGGACTGCTTCGACCCGAAAGGCTTCGGGTTAACCAAGTGTATTGACCGCAGTCTTCTGGCCTTCAACGCCAAATCATCTGCCATTTCATTTCCCCTTACTCCGTTATGACCCAGCAGCCAAACGATGCGGATTTTGCCATCCTCAGAGAAGGCGTTAATCTCCTACTTACACTGCAAGACTGTTCGTGACCTTACCGTCCTGGTTGTTATTGCCCTTATGGCAATTTTACTGTCCGCAAAGATGTTCACACGCGAGGTCCTCGCGTTAGCACCACACCACTTCACACATATCGCAATGGTCCGGATCTCCGCCTGCAGGATCGTATTATGGTCAGGCAGTCTAAAACAGATCTCAGTTTCTGGGTACTTAATGTAGACCCAAGATCTCCGTCACTGTGTTCTCAATGTAGACCCCCAGGCCCACTTTGTCCTCTAGCTTTGATCCATCCATGTAACATGACCTTCCAGATGGCAATACTAGGGTTACGTCAATCGCAGACAGTGCCGATGGCAGCAGAGCCTCGCATTCGACTTCAAGGTTCATCTCTGGTATGCGATCGGAAACCTCTTCCCTTCCTTCCAGGTTTCCTATCGTCGCCTTGATTATACCGCGATGGTATGAGCTGCTCCCATCCTTAATCCATTCTCCCATCGCCTTAAGACTCATAGCCACAATAGATTCCTCACACTTAATCTGTATATCTATGGTCGGATATCATTGGACTATCCTCGCATTCAGGGCCCATTTCGAGCCAACGGTCCGTCTACATAGTGCCCAACATCTGTGAGCCTTCTCAGTACGCTGCTGAATGTGACACTTCCAATTCAGTTTCCTGTCCTAAGAATTTGACCTTGTCAGATATCGAAATCGTCTTATTGAGAAAATGTGGTGCGTTAAATTGGCTCACGTTCTACTTCCTCGTGAACAGGCATATTTCAGTCTTCTCTGGGTTAACGTTGAGAGTAGAATACGAATCTGATATCCAAATTTGGGACCAAGTGTTTGGTGAGCCGCCCCTCCACCAAAACCCCCCCCCCCCCCAAGAGGACAAATTTGACGACTATAGCAATGTGGGGCTCAAGTAAAAGGTCTTTGGGAGTAGAGCACGAATCTGATGGATATTAGGGAAAAAAGTGTCTATGGGGCCCCCACTTTCCACCTAGACGGGTATTTTGGAGTAGAACACGAATGTGATATGTATTTTCAGAGCCAAGCCACTCAGTGGCCGCCCCATCCCCCAAAACATGTCCCTCCCCACAAACCGGACATGTTTGCGACTATTGAAACACGGTGTTCAAATGAAAGATATTTAGGAGTAGAGCACGTATCTAATATCAACATTCGGGAACAACTACCTAGGGGAGTCTTAATCCCAATACAACCCCAAAATGGAAAGTAATTGCTCACCGTGACAATTGTGGGCTAAAAGGGAGTGGAGCACGATATTGATAGTTTTTAGGCCCCACCTCCCAAGTCGGGCATATACTATTGCAAAAAGGTGCTCAATAGATATCATATGGGATTCAGACAAAGGCATGGTATTTCACTAAAAGCTCTTTAATCGTCGAAAATAAATATTCGAAGGATAATTTTGTTCTGAAACAAAACAAAAGAACAAAATTATCCTACGAATATTTATTTTCGACAATTAAACAGCTTTAAGTGAAATACCATCCCATATGATCTCTATTGGTCTCTAAATTCGCTCGGAGGATTAAGGGTCATTAAAGTTTGTATGTTGTATGGACTCCATTCTTAAAGGTCTTCATAAAAACCCCTATATTCTCAGATAGCGCAGAGCTTAGCATGTCCGCCTATGACGTTGTATGCCTGGATACGAATCCTGGCGAGACCATCAGAAAAAAATTTCAGCGGTGGTTTTCCCCTCTTCAACATTTGTGAGGTACTATGCCATGTAAAACTTCTCTCCAAAGAGGTGGCGCACTGCGGCATTCCGTTCGGACTCGCCTATAAAAAGGAGGCCCCTTATCATTGAGCTTAAAGTTGAATCGGACTGCATTCATTGATAGGTGAAAAGTTTTCCCCTGTTTCTTAGTGGAAAGACATCCACCAGCTGATGATCAATTATCTATGTACGTGTCAAGTCACTCCAAAGAGAGTAACACTTACTTTGACTTCAGCGCCATCTTGTGGGTTCGTTCATTTCGATTAAATGGAATGGGAATATTTTATATATGGCTTATTACTTTAATTAACGATGGGGTTTTAAGCGATTTGTTTCTTTAGAACAAAATAAAAAACATATTTTATAATTTCACAGACTAATTCCTTGTTCCCCAAATACCCTCACTCATCATCTATAGGCATGTGCTATAATTTATTAAACAACACAAAAAATTTGAGCTCAATAAAAATAAAATATCATAAATTAAAGTTTAAAACAAGCTTAGGTAACAAAGCAATCAGACTTAATTCCTTAAAGACTTTAAAAAATTTATGATAGAAACAACTTTGCCTTTGGCACTCTTTGTCTCTCTCTATCTATCTCTCGCTCTGCCAGGAAACATGAACGAACACAAACATGACAGACAACAATAAAATAAAACGATGGGAAAAAACAACAACAACAAAATAAATATTACACCTGTGTAGTAGTAGAAGCAGTAGCAGTATATTGGCAATATGTGGGTGGTTTGGTGTATAAATGGCTTGAGGAAAACGGAAAGCAATGTAAAGAAAAAAACCAAAGAAATTTTGTTAGATTGCTTAGGGAGGGGGGGAAGAAGGAAGGGGGCTTTTACTCAATGGTGTTTTGTTGGTGGTGGGGGGGACATTGAGTGACTTACATTTAATTTAGGTTCTGCTGTTACCACAACCATATGGTTGTTATTGTTATTATCGTTGTTGTTGTCATCGTTGTTGCAATAGTTGTTGTTGTTGTTGTTGCTGTTGCTGCTGTAGTTGTTGATATTGTTATTATTATTATTGAGAAATATACTGGCGTTGTCGCTGCTGCTGTTGTTGTTGTTATTATGAAATGAACGCTGCCTCGTGCTGGGTCTTACAGAGGGAGGCATTTTAGGTAGATTTCCCGAAACCGGTCGACAAACACACGTCAGCATTGTTCCGCCGTTTCGTTACCTTGGATTTCCGTTACGTTATTATTATTATTTTTTATTATTATTATGATATTTTTTTTGAAGACACTTTTTCTCTTTTTTTTTTTGGGGGGGTCTCTTAACTTTCTTCGTTGCTTTTTTGTTGGATTTTTTTCTTCTTTTTTTTGAGATTTTCTTTTCAGGATCTTTAGTTTGTTGTTGTTTTTTTTTTCGTTTTCTTTTTAAGATTCAGTCTTAAGCACTTGGTGTCCTTGTCATTGGTTTGTTTTGAAAACTCTTATATGCGTTAGTCCCTTAAGTTCTCTGAGCAGCCTTTTATGCATTTTCCACTACGGAGTATGCATTTATTTTCTTTTAAAAATCTGCATGGGGAGAGAGTGAGAGAGGAAAAAGCAAAGAAATATTGAAATTCATAGCCTTTTTTCCCTTATTTGCTTTCCAAATCCGCCCCGCCGTAAATTCACTCACTGAGTATAAATTGTCCTTTGTATACCCTACACCACCACGGTGTTAGAGGGTATTATAGATTTGTTCATTTGTTTGCAACGCTAAGAAGGAGAAGAGCTAGAACTATTGACAGGTATACCGATCGACTCAGAATCACTTTCTAATTCGATTTAGCCATGTCCGTCTGTGAGTCTATGTATTCTTGTAATCAAAGTGCAGGTCGTATTTATTTTCCAATCATCACGAAATTTTGCATATATCACTTTTTTGGCCCAAGGACGAAGGCTGTTGATAAAAATCGGTTCAGATTTATATATAGCTCTCACATATATGTATCGACCGATTTGCACTTAAATGGCCGTAGTAGCTAAAATTTTCAACCGTTCTGCGCAAACTTTGGCATGGATTGTTTTGTTACTGATCTTAACATATTTGCAAAATTTCATCTAAATCGGTTCAGATTTAGATATAGCTCTCATATATATGTATCGACCGATTTGCACTTAAATGGCCGTAGAAGCTAAAATTTTCAACCGATTCGCACAAAATTTGGCACGGATTGTTTTGTTATTGATTTTAACATAACTGTTAGATTTCATCAAAATCGGTTCAGATTTAGATATAGCTCTCATATATATGTATCGCCCGATTTGCACTTAAATGGCCGTAGAAGCTAAAATTTTCAGCCGATCTGCACAAAATTTGATACGGATGGTTTTGTTACTGATCTTAACATATGTGCGAGATTTCACCAAAATCGGTGCAGATTTAGATATAGCTCCCATATATATGTAACGCCCGATTTGCACTTAAATGGCCATAGTAGCTACAATTTTCAACCAATCTGCACAAAATTTCGCATGGATTGTTTTGTTACTGACTTTAACATATCTGCTAGGATTCATCAACATCGGTTCAGATTAAGATATAGCTCCCATATATATATATCGCCCGATTTGCACTTAAATGGCCGTAGAAGCTAAAATTTGCAACCAATCTTCACAAAATTGGGCATGGATTGTTTTGTTACTGACTTTAACATATGTGCAAATTTTCATCAGAATCGGTTCATATTTAGATATAGCTCCCATATATATGTATCGCCCGGTTTGCACTTAAATGGCCATAGTAGCTACAATTTTCAACTGATCTGCACAAAATTTGGCATGGATTGTTTTGCTACTGATTTTAACATATTTGCAAAATTTCATTAAAATCGGTTCAGATTTAGATATAGCTCCCATATATATGTATCGCCCGATTTGCACTTAAATGGCCATAGTAACTACAATTTTCAACCGATCTGCACAAAATTTGACACGGATTGTTTTGTTACTGACCTAAACATATCTGTAAATTTTCATCAAAATCGGTTCAGATTGGGATATAGCTCCCAAATATATGTATCGCCCGATTTGCACTTAAATGGCCGTAGAAGCTAAAATTTTCAACCAATCTGCAAAAAATTTCGCACGGATTGTTTTGCTATTGATTTTAACATATTTGCAAAATTTCATCAAAATCGGTTGAGATTTAGATATAGCTCCCATATATATGTATCGCCCGATTTGCACTTAAATGGCCATAGTAGCTAAAATTTTCCACCGATCTGCCCAAAATTGGGCATGGATTGTTTTGTTACCGATTTTAACAAATCTGCAAATTTTCATCCAAATCGGTTCAGATTTGGATGTAGCTCCCATGTAAATGTATCGTCCGATTTGCACTTAAATGGCCGTAGAAGCTAACATTTTCAACCAATCTGCACAAAATGTGGCACGGATTGTTTTGTTGCCAATCTTAACATATTTGCAAAATGTCATCAAAATCGGTTCAGATTTAGATATAGCTCCCATATATATGTATCGCCCGATTTGCACTTAAATGACCATAGTAGCTACAATTTTCAACCGATCTGCACAAAATTTGGCACAGATTGTTTTGCTACTAATCTTAACATATCTGCCAGATTTCATCAAAATCAGTTCGGATTTAGATATAGCTCCCATATATATGTGTCGCCCGATTTGCACTTAAATGGCCGTAGTAGCTAAAATTTTCAACCGTTCTGCGAAAACTTTGGCATGGATTGTTCTGTTACTGATTTTAACATATGTGCAAATTTTCATCAAAATCGGTTCAGATTCAGATATAGCTCCCATATATATGTATCGCCCGATTTGCACTTAAATGGCCGTAGAAGCTAAAATTTTCAACCGATCTGCACAAAATTTGGCATGGATTGTTTCGCTACTAATCTTAACATATTTGCAAAATTTCATTAAAATCGGTTCAGATTCGGATATAGCTCCCATATATATGTATCGCCTGATTTGACCTTAATTGGCCGTAGAAGCTAAAATTTTCAACCGATCTACACAAAATTTGGCATGGATTGTTTTGTTACCGATCTTAACTCATTTGCAAAATTTCATCAAAATCGGTTGAGATTTAGATATAGCTCCCATATATATGTATCGCCCGATTTGCACTTAAATGGCCATAGTAGCTAAAATTTTCCACCGATCTGCCCAAAATTGGGCATGGATTGTTTTGTTACCGATTTTAACAAATCTGCAAATTTTCATCCAAATCGGTTCAGATTTGGATGTAGCTCTCATATACATATATATTTATATATTGCCCGAATTTATAATTGTAGTCTAGTTGTAGGGTATTATATGGTCGGTTCCGCCCGGCCCTTTTGGTTTTTCCTTTCCTTACTGGTTTTATTGACACTTAACTTGTGATGGAACTTTTCACTAAAACGTGTTCGATTGTCAATCTGATGTTGTTCACTAAAAATGCAAAAAGGACCAAACATAAGAGGCTGGGTAAGCTTGTGTGTGTGTGTGGGTGACAGTTGAATTTCACTATAATCAGTTTTTTCCCTAAATATTTGGTGACAAAAAACTCCATAAGTGTGAACCAGAATGTAAAACCTGAAGCTTTTATTTCTTGTTTTTTGTTTAAAAATTTTTCACTGTATTTTTCTTTGAACATAAAAAACACAAATAGCCAGCAAAAAAGTATAAGTAAACTGTTATTCTTTTTTTCATATGTATAAAACATTTAAATTCCCTTAGTTTTTTCTCAGTGCTCTCTTCATTGGTATTCAGTTAAAACGTGTGAATAATCTGGAATTCGTAATTGCACATTGGATTGTGTAAACAACACTTGAGTTCCCCTCTCTATTTCTCAGTGTAGTTTTCCTTTTGTCAGAGAAAAAAAAGGACATTCAGCAAAAAGTGTAAGTAAACTGGAATTTGTAATTGCACATTGGATTGTGTAAATAACACTTGAGTTCCCTCCTTATTTCTTAGTGTACTTTTTATTGAAGATAGAAAAAAAAAACACAAATAACCAGCAAAAAAGTCTTAGTAATCGGGAATGCGTAATTGCACATTGAATTGTCTGGGTTACACTTGAATTTCTCTTTTTTCTCTGTGTATTTTTTTGAATACTTGCATTCCTTTGCACACTGACACAAAATGGTTTCCTTTCACATGGTTTTTTTTCCCCAATTTTCAACTATGAATTGTTGTTTTTTCATTTTGTTTGTCAGTTTCCGTTTGATTTTTTGCGGGGCAGCACCACTACTGCTGGTATTTTAGTTGAATTTTAGTTTTTCCGTTTCTCCCCCGGTTTTTTTTTCACATTTTCCAGTTGGTCCCTGTCATTGGGACCAAGTGTCCTGACAGACTGACTGTATGAATGCGTGCCGTTGCTTTGGGTAGGAAAGCCCTTATTTGCCGATATTTGCTTTATGTTTGAGTATGTGCGTGTATATGTGAATGCATGAGTAAGAGTTGATATGTGTGCGAGAGTTTGTTTTAAAGTGTTGCCACTGACAACATTGACAAGGCAAGCATTCGGTTCATTTGAAGCTATGAAAAAAAAACAGCACGCAACGAAACATGCCATTACAGTGGTGGGGGAATAAATAGCACTGTAAAGGAATAAAGGTGGCCACAATGAAAACTTCATAGAAAGAAATGCTAAAGACTATTGACAATATTCACAAAACTTTGTTTATTTCACAGAGCCATTTTAAAGCTCCATCAAAAAAATGCAAATTTTTGTATCAAAAATCAAAACTCATCGAAAAATTTTCTTTTGAAATATTGGAATTTTTTATACCCTCCACCATAAGATGGGGGGTATACTAATTTCGTCATTCTGTTTGTAACTACTCGAAATATTCGTCTGAGACCCCATAAAGTATATATATTCTTGATCGTCGTGAAATTTTATGTCGATCTAGCCATGTCCGTCCGTCTGTCCGTCCGTCCGTCCGTCCGTCCGTCCGTCTGTCTGTCGAAAGCACGCTAACTTCCGAAGGAGTAAAGCTAGCCGCTTGAAATTTTGCACAAATACTTCTTATTAGTGTAGGTCGGTTGGTATTGTAAATGGGCCATATCGGTCCATGTTTTGATATAGCTGCCATATAAACCGATCTTGGGTATTGACTTCTTGAGCCTCTAGAGTGCGCAATTCTTATCCGATTCGCATGAAATTTTGCACGACGTGTTTTGTTATGATATCCAACAACTGTGCCAAGTATGGTTCAAATCGGTCCATAACCTGAAACAGCTGCCATATAAACCGATCTGGGGTCTTGACTTCTTGAGCCTCTAGAGTGCGCAATTCTTATCCGATTGGAATGAAATTTTGCACGACGTGTTTTGTTATGATATCCAACAACTGTGCCAAGTATGGCTCAAATCGGTTCATAACCTGATATAGCTGCCATATAAACCGATCTTGGGTCTTGACTTCTTGAGCCTCTAGAGTGCGCCATTCTTATCCGATCAGAATGAAATTTTGCACGACGTGTTTTGTTTTGATATCCAACAACTGTGCCAAGTATTGTTCAAATCGGTCCATAACCTGATATAGCTGCCGTATAAACCGATCTTGGGTCTTGACTTCTTGAGCCTCTAGAGTGCGCAATTCCTATCTGATTTGGTTGAAAATTCTCATGAAGTATTTTATTCTTACTTTCAACAAATGTGTCAAATAAAGTTAAAATCGGTCCATAACCTTATATAGCTGTCATATAAACAGATCTTGGGTCTTGACTTCTTGAGCCTCTAGAGGGCGCAATTCTTATCCAATTTGAATGAATTTTGGCACGTAGTATTTTGTTATGATATCCAACAACTGTGCCAAATATGGTTCAAATCGGTTTAAAACCTGATATAGCTGTCATATAAACAGATCTGGTGACTTGACTTCTTGAGCTTCTAGAGGGCGCAATTCCTATCCGATTTGGCTGAAATTTCGCAAGACGATTTTTATTGTTACTTTCAACAACTATGTCAATAAAGTACAAGTCGGTTCATAACCTGATTTAGCTGCCATATAAACCGATCTGGGATCTTGACTTCTTGAGCCTCTTAAGGTCGCAATTATTATCCGATTTGCCTGAAATTTTGTACGACGGATTCTCTCATGACCATTAACATACGTGTTTATTATGGTCTGAATCGGTCATAGCCCGATACAGCTCCAATATAAATCGATCTCTCCATTTTACTTCTTGAGCCCACAAAGAGCGCAATTCTTATTCGAATTGGCTGACATTTAACACAAGTCTCCAACATAAATATAATTTAATTGTGGTCCAAACCGGACCATATCTTAATATCGCTCTAATAGCAGAGAAAATCTTTTCTTATATCCTTTTTTTTGCCTAAGAAGAGATGCCGGGAAAAGAACTCGACAAATGCGATAGAGGGTGGAGGGTATATAAGATTCGGCCCGGCCGAACTTAGCACGCTTTTACTTGTTTTTTTTGGTGTCGTTAACAGGTTGTACAGAAGGTTCCTGTAGTGAAAAGAGAGTAAATTGCAAATTTTGCCCATGAACTAACAGGAACAGGGGCAATCTTCTCACATATCAATGAGCGCAGTCCGATTCAACTTTAAGCTCAATGATAAGGGGCCTCCTTTTTATAGCCCGGTCCGAATGGCTTGCCGCAGTGGGACACCTCTTTGAAGAGAAGTTTTACATGGCATAGTACCTCACAAATGTTTCCAGCATTAGGAGGGGAAAAGCACCGCTAAAAATTTTTTCTGATGGTCTCGTCAGGATTCGAACCCAGGCGTTCAGCTTCATAGGCGGGCATGCTAACCTCTGCGCTACGGTAGCCTCCACCAAGTTTTGTGAATATCTTCGTATTAATAGCAAGAGCTCTAGTTGTATCAAAAATCAAAACTCATCGAAAAATTTTCTTTCAAATATTGGAATTTTTTTTTGGGTGTCGTTGACAGGTTGTGCAGAAGGTTCCTGTGGTGAAAAAAAAGTAAATTGCAAATTTTGCCCATGAAAGCTCCACTAAGGAAGAGGGGCCAACTTCTCACATATCAATGAGTGCAGTCCGATTCAAGTTTAAGCTCAATTATAAGGGGTCTTCTTTTTATAGCCCGGTCCGAACGGCGTGCCGCAGTGCGACACCTCTTTGAAGAGAAGTTTTATATGGCATAGTACCTCACAAATGTTGCCAGCATTAAGAGGGGAAAAGCACCGCTGAAAATTTTTTCCGACGGTCTCGTCAGGATTCGAACCCAGGCGTTCAGCATCATAGGCGGGCATGCTAACCTCTCCGCTACGGTGGCCTCTATGTGTTTCGTATAGACTCAAAAACGCCTGAACCGATTTCTTTTCTTGAAATTTTCACAGATGGTGAATTATGGACGCGTGGTGAAAATAGGGTACTTTATTTTGTGATATCCGAAAGGCGGGGCGGACCCTCCCCCTTACTTAAATTTTCAAAAACATCAGATTTTGAAGAAGGTTAAGGCGATTTAATTGAAATTTTGTTTGCACACTTACAGTAACCGAAAACCAAACATTTTGGAACCAAAATCCGTGGAGGGGATGTGGCGTAGGAGGGCCGCCCACCCTCAAAACCCGCCAAACGTATATATCGACCAATTACTACAATATGAGTATCGAATTAAAGGTATTTGAGAGTAGAAAACGAATGTGACATATATAATTGTGGGGCTAAGTGTTTTGTGGGTCACCCCACTCCCCGGAAAAAACCCCTCAAATCGGACATATTTACCGATAATGGTAATGAGAGATCGTTGGGAGTACAGCAAGAAATTGACTTTCTCTTATAGGGGTCTACCTCTGGGGGTCTACATCACTCCCAAAACAGGGCCTTTCAATAATTCAAGAACGACTGAACCGATTTCTCTCTTTGAAATGTTCACAGATGGTGAATTATGGACCCGTGGTGAAAATAGGGTACTTTATTTTGTGATATCCGAAAGGGGGGCGGACCCTCCCCCTTACTTAAATTTTCAAAAAACACCAGATTTCGAAGAAGGGGAAGGCGATTTAATTGAAATTTTGTTTGCACACTTACAGTAACCGAAAACCAAAAATTTAGGAACCAAAATCTGGGGTGGGGATGTGGCGTAGGAGGGCCGCCCACCCCCAAAACCCGCCAAACGTATATATCGACCAATCACTACAATATGGGTATCGTATTAAAGGTATTTGAGAGTAGAAAACGAATGTGACATATGTAATTGTGGGGCTAAGTGTTTTGTGGGTCACCCCACTCCCCGAAAAAACTCCTCAAATCGGACATATTTACCGATAATGGTAATGAGAGATCGTTGGGAGTACAGCAAAAAATTGACTTCCTCTTATGGGGGTCTACCTCTGGGGGTCTACATCACTCCCAAAACAGGGCTTTTCAACCACCATTCAAAAGCGACTGAACCGATTTCTCCCTTTGAAATGTTCACAGATGGTGAATTATGGACCCGTGGTGAAAATAGGGTATTTTATTTTGTGATATCCGAAAGGGGGGCGGACCCTCCCCCTTACTTAAATTTTCAAAAATATCAGATTTCGAAGAAGGTTAAGGCGATTTAATTGAAATTTTGTTTGCACACCTACAGTAATCGAAAACCAAACATTTAGGAACCAAAAACCCGGGGTGGGGTGCCTAGGAGGACCGCCCACCCCCAAAACCCGCCAAACGTTTATATAGACCAATCACTACAATATGGGTATCGAATTAAAGGTATTTGAGAGTAGAAAAAAAAAATGTGATATATGTAATTGTGGAGCTAAGTGGGTAACCCTCCCCGAAAAAAAAACCCCTCAAATGGGACATATTTACCGATCATGGCAATGAAAGACCGTTGAGACTACAGCAAGAAATTGACTTCCACTTATGGGGGTCTACCTCTGGGGTCTACCCCATTCCCAAACCAGGGCTTTTTACCGACCATTTCAACGTGGGGTTTATATAGTATCCCATAAGATGCATTGCACCTATAGAGGGCGCAATTTTCATACGAATCGGGTTAAATTTTGTACAATAATATGCTCATGACTTCCAACTGACTTTGTTAAATTTGGTTTTTATTCATTTTGTGCGTTTATATTGCTTGAATATAAATCGATCTCATGATTTCTACTTCTCATTTTCGTTTGAAATATAGGTGATGGGAAATTTATGATGGTATCGATAGATGTTATAAGCAATATCGAAAATATCGAATGTTGCGATTATCGATAAATTGCCAGATCTACTTCTTGCCGTAATCGTTGCATCAGATGTTTTACAGCTAGCTAAGTGATTGCTTTTGAATTACACATTTAAATTGAAAAAAATTGTGCTATTTTATTGCCCATTACTGTAAGCCTTCATCAACCATATTTGTTAAGCTCTTATTATGAAATGGTTTTTTCTGTCTGTCATTTTGAGTTGCGTATTTGTGTGAACGCTGTATGGGTTGGTGGAGCGGCAAGGCAAGGAAAAGTGGTAGTAACATTGTGGCATGCTATGCGATGTGGTGCGGATCGTGACACTAGAACACACTTCAGTTGAGTTCAATTCCGAAACATTTCACAAGGACGATGACAATGGCAATCGTATATAGACACTCTAACGCCTGTCATTGTTAATTTATTAAAAAATATTTTTCTTTCATATTTTCCAATAAACAATAAAAACCATGTCACCGATGTTGTTTTCTTTAAATTAAACCCCATCACTCCACATGGCCTGCCACACCAATGCTCAACCAACAAATACTAACAACAACACGAATGACATAAAAGTGAATGACTACAAGGCTATAGAGAGCACAAGGAATGTAATAACAATAAGCGTTTTAATCAAATAAATGTGATGGCGAAAGCCCCATCGAGAGAGAGGGGGCGGTGGTTGACGGGGAGTTAGTTAGCAGGCCATGTTATACAAATTTTCTCGGAATTGTCGTAGTCGTACCTGTAAATTTGTTTATTGTTCAAAGTTCTGTAGGCAGCCCCGTCCCTGGGAAAGACAAAAGCCTGGATTATTACAGATTTTGTTGATGACTTTATTAAATATTCGCATTAGCCTTCAATTTATGGAAATCCTTGTTGATAGATTTATGAGCCATGCCACAGCATGCCACACCAAGTACATTGTAGAGGAGTAGTAAAGAAAATTGCCCAATAAATAAGCTGATGCTGTAGCAGCATGTTTACCACATAGTAAAATCTTGTTTTTTTTTTTTTGGTTTGTTTTTGTTTTCGTAAGAAAGCCTAAGCCTTGTTAGTCAATTAGAGAGACGGGGATAGGTTACGGGGCAAGACGTACGTGCTGACAACCAACAAGTCTGAGACGTCAATAGATAATGTGTCTGTGTCTACAAGGATTAGAATTGGTAATTGAACGAAGGATATGGTCATGTTTAAATGGATATGGATATTTGTGATCTCAATTAAGGTGGGGAGGTGGGGGGGGGGGGGGGGGGGGGGGGACAGTG